>NW_028136298.1:600000-877000 GCF_964662115.1 Mustela nivalis | reverse complement strand
CGATGCACTTAGTGTGCAGCCAGATGTCTGTGTCCATCATGAGGTCTGGGCTCAGGCTGTGTCAGGCAGGGCATTAGTCCCCAGGCTAGACTGTATAATTGGGGTACAGTCGAGTGATGTGAAGGTTGGTCCTCATTTGGGGTTTCTGGTTGGCCCCATAGTGCAAAGATTTTATTCTGGAGGGCAGGCAGAGTGCTGCATTCTGGCTCCAGAATTGCCAACTTCAGGGCTTGTGGGCCAGGTGTTTTAGGACAGAAGTCTGAGAACACAAGTTCAGCTTTGAATTCGCAGCGGTGACATGGCAGGCACACTCTACAGACCTGAAATGAGATCTCGTGCATCTGAATTCAGGGCGAGGATCAGATGTTGGCTTAGGAGGAGTTTCTGTACATGATGTCCCCTTCATTAAGGTGGGGGGGGCATCAGGAAACCATGGAAGATTTCCAACTTTGTGAGTGTGTGATGCTCCAAACCACAAGGATTCCGTCAGCGGGACAGTCACGACTTTTTGGATGGATCAAGGACGTCCCATAAGAAATGCTCCAAAGCACAGTTCTAATGATGGATGCCTGGGCAGTCCAACTTGCATTCCAGTTGTGTCCTAGTGAAAAGGAGGATTTGATCTGCTGTCACTGGGGGAACAACCGAGGGGGCTGAATTGAAATGGAATCTCATGAGGATCAGTCGATGTGGATTTGTGTCCATGGATCCCTTGGAATGGGGCAGTGGCTCTGTTGCCCTGAAGAATTCTCCTAACCTGAGGTTTTGATGCAGCTCCAAAGAGCAAGTTTCCCATGTAGAGACGAGATTTGTTCTGAAACCCCCACAACCTGGTATTGGAAACCAAGCATCTGGGGAACAATGCCTGGAATCCAAAGCAATGGATCTGATTACGGTCTAGGGGCCTGTCCTTTTCAATATTCTCCTCTGAGTGTCTCTGTCTAAGATTCAGAATGGAGGTCACTGCTCAGCTTGTGTCAGATCACCCATGTTTGTTGGGGGAGGCCAACACTATTGGACTGGTCTTGGGAATTGGAGGTTTCTCCTAATCTGTAAGGGTGTGGCAAATGAAACGGGCAGAGTTCCCTTGGAGAGCACTGGCACAGTCCTTAGGTGTGACACCACCTTTCTGGGTGTCATCCAGGAGGTCCAGGCTCAGGCTGTGTCAGACAGGGCATTAGTGCCAAGCTTAGACTGTATAATTGGAGTAAAGTTGAGTGGCATGCAGGTTGATCCTCATTTGGCGTTTCTGGGTAGCCCCAGGGGCAACGTTTTTCTTCTGGAGGGAAGGAAGAGTGCTGCATTGTGGCGACGGAATTCTCACACTGGAGGGCTTGTGGGCCAGAATTGTGAGGAAGGAAGTGTGAGAACACAAGCTAGGCTTAGGTTTTGGGTCAAGATCATGGCAGGCACACTCTGTAGAGCTAAATCTAAATCTCATGCATCTGAAGTCAGGGCGAGGATCAGACGTAGGCTCAGGTTGAAGTTTCTGTTCAGGATGGCCCCTTCATGATGGTGGGGGGCATCATGGGGCTATGGAGACTTTCCCACGATTGGCATTGTATGTTGCTCCAATCGGCAAGGATTCCTTCTACGGGACAGTCGAGACCGGTCAGATTGCTCCAGGACGTCCCATGTGGAACCACGGCAGTGCAGGGTTCTAAGGATGGATTCCTGGAGTGCCCGCCTCACATTCCTATTGTCTCCTAGTGACAAGGCAGGTTCGATCTGCTTCTTTTGGGGAGCAACCAAAGGGGATGTGTTGAAATGGACTCGCCTGCGGATGGGTCATAATGTGGGTTTGTGTCCATGGAGACCTTGGAATGGGGTGTTGGCTGCTGGGACCTGAAGGTTTCCCTTAAGTGGAGGTTGTGACACAGCTCCAAAATGCATGTTTCCCATGTGGAAATGAGATTTGTTCAGACTGGTACCTCCAGAAGAACACATATGCTGGTATTGGAAACCAGGCCTCTGAGGAGAGATGCCTGGAATCAAAAGCAATGGATCTGATTAGGTCCTAGGTGCCTGTCCGGTTCAATCTTCTTCTCTGGGGTTATCTGTCTATGGGTCTGAGTTGAGGTAGTTGCTCATCTTGGGACAGATCACCCTGTTTGCCCTGAGTGGCCAACACTATTGGGATGGCCTCAGGGACGTTGGAGTGTTCTCCTAATCTTTAGGGTTGTGGCCAATGGAATGGGCAGAATTTGCTTGGAGAAGGCAGGCACAGTCCTGAGGCATGGCTCCAGGGGCCCCAGCCTGGAGGGTGTGTCGGCCAGGACAGTGGGGACAGAAATCTGAAAACCCAAACTCAGCTTAGGTTTGGGGACGTAGGTATGACAGGCCTGATCTATAGTCCGTGAGGAGAATTTTTCAGGCTATGAACAAAGGGCAAGTGTGAGGCATATCTCGAGGCTTTTGTCTCTAGATTTTGTGTCAATGGTGGCCATGGAATGACGGGATGGCCTCTTTGGCCATGGATGATTCTTTCTCTTTTAAGATTTGGTCAGATCCCAAGTTTTGGGGCTCATTCAGGGGATGGAGGAGACCCTTCGATATTTTTTTCCTCAGGGGTTCCAGAGCAGAGAACTGAATAGGGGTGACTAGACCTCTCAACCTCTCATTAATATTGGGGGACTAGGGATGGCAATGCGGGTTCTTGGTCCAGCCCCTGAGAGGCTTTACTTGAGGACAGGGCTCACACTGAGGGTCCCAATGTGTTTGTGCCCATTGCGGTTCTCAAGCATGGGCGGGGACTCATGGGCTACACTGGATTCTCCTACACTGAACGTTGGAAAACATGCCAACCACAAGGTTTCTTGCCTTGAGGAAGAAGGAGTTTCATTTCTGCATCACGTTCACCCCTGGGTAGTGAGTATATATAAGGTCTAGGTTCTGAAGCCTGAAAACCAAGGTTGGGAAGAGATGATGACCTAAAGCCATGGCGGGTCTGATGTGCTCAGTGTACAGCCAGCTGTCTGGGTGTCGGTTGGGAATTCAGACCTCAGGCTGTGCAAGACAGGGCATTAACGCCGAAGTGAAACTGTATAATTGGGGTAGAGTCAAGTGGCATGCAGGTTGATCCTCATTTGGTGTTTCTGGTTAGCCCCATAGGACAACGTTTCTCTTCTGGAGGGCAGTCAGAGTGCTGCATTGTGTCTCTCCAGAATTCCCTAACTGGAGGGCTGGTGGGCTCGGAGTGTGAGGACGAAGTCTGAGAACAATAGCTAGGTTTTGCTTCGGGGCAGGGTTTCGGCAGGCACACTCTGCAGAGTTGAATCAAGATTTCGTGCATCTGAAGTCAGGGCGAGGATTAGACGTTGGCTCAGGTTGGAGTTTCTGTCCAAGATGGCTCTTTCATGAAGGGGACGGTGCACCACGAGGCCACAGAGCTTTTCCCATGATGGGAGTTGTGAGGTGCTCCAAAGCGCAAGGATTCCTCCTGCAGGACAGCTGTGACCTCTTGGATGGCTCCAGGACATCCCATATGAAATTACTTCAGAGTAGTTTTCTACAGATGGATGCCTAGCCAGCCCGCCTCACATTCCAATTGTCTCCTAGTGACAAGATAGGTTCGATCTGGTGGCTCTAGGGGAGCACCCAAGGGCACTGAGTTGAAATAGACTCTCCTGCAGATGGGTCCTAGTGTGGGATTGTGTCCATGGAGACCTTGGAATGAGGTGGTGGCACCGGGGCCCTGAAGGATTTTCCTAGCCGGAGGTTTTGACACAGCTTGAAAGAGCACATTTCCCATGTGGAGAAGACATTTGTTCTGACTGATGACTCAGGAAACCCCCATATGGTTGTATTGAAAACCAGGCCTCTGAGGTTCTGACATAGCTCCACGAGCAAGTTTCCAATGTGCAGACAAGACTTGCTCTGAAAGGGCCTCTGGAAACCCCATAGGCTGGTATTGGAAACCAGGCCTCTGAGAAGAGATGCCTGGAAACCAAAGCAATGGATCTGATTAGGGCCTAGGGACCTGTCCAGTTCAATGTTCTTCTCTGGGGACATCTGTCTCCGAGTTGGTGTGGAGCTAGTTGCTCAGCTAGTGTCAGATCACCCCTGTTTGTTCCAAGCAGCCTACAAAATTGGTATGGTCCCAGGGACATTGGAGATTTCTCCTGATTTATATGGTTGTGGCAAATGGAATATGAAGAATTCCCTTTGAGAGGGCAGGAACAATCCTGAGGTGTGGTTCCAGGGGCCCTAGCCTGGAGGGTGTGTGTTTTCAGACAACTGTCCAAACAGCCCAGGCCTACACAACCTACAGGCTCAGGCCCCTGGAGCCAAACCTGAGGACTGTACTTGCCCTCTCCAAGGGAATTGTGTGTGCCCATTCCAATGGCCACAACTCTTCTAATAGGATAAACCTCCAAAGTCCCTGATCCATCTCAATAGTGGTGACTTCCCAGGAAAAACAGGGGCAATCTGAGCCCAACTGAGCACCTACCTGCACTCAGACCCATAGACAGATGTCCCCAGAGGTAAAAAGGAAAGAACAGGCCCCTAGGCACTAATCAGATCCATTGCTTTGGTTTCCAAGCATCTCTCCACAGAGGCCTGGATTTCAAAAGCAGCATATAGCTGTTTCTTGACCCACACATCAGAACATCTCATCTACTCATGGGAAACTTGCACGTTGGGGCTGTGTCAAAGCCTCTGTTTAGGATAACACTTTAGGGCCCAGTGCCTCCGCTTCATTCCAAGGTCTCCATAGACACAAAAGCACATTAGGACCCATCCCCAGGGGTGTCCATTTTAACTCAGCGTCCTCGGTTTCTCCCCACAGATCCAGGAGATCTAACCTGTCTTGTTGCTAGGAGACAATTGGAATGCGAGGTGGGCTACCCAGCCATCCATCCTTAGAACCCTGCTCAGAATCATTGGCCTGGAGCCAAACGACAGGTCTCAATTGTCCTGCAGAAGACTCTCTGCAGTTTGGAGCTTCTCACAATCCCATCGTGGGAAATCCCCCTTGGCCTCGTGATGCCCCCCCATTCATGAAGGGGCAATCAGGGAAAGAAACTCCAACCTGAGCGATCGTCTGATCCTCGCCATGACTTCAGATGCACGAGATCTCAATTCAGGTCTGTAGATTGTGCCTGCCATGGCCTCACCCAGAAACCTAAGCCTAGCTTGTGTTCTCAAACTTTTGTCGTCAGACTACTGGCCCACAAGCCCTCCAGTTTGGCAATCCAGAACTACAATGCAGCACTCTGCCGGCTCTCCAGAAGAAAAACATTGTCCTCTGGGGCTACCCAGTAACCCCAAATGAGGATCAACCTGCACCGACCTTGGCTGTACCCCAAATACATAGGCTGACCAGGGCACTAATGCCCTTTCTGACACAGCCTGAGCCTGGACCCCCTGGCCCCTCCCAGAGTTGGCCGCACACTGAGCACCTCTAGCCACCATGGCCTTAGGTCGTCATCTCTTCCCAACCTCGGTTTTCAGGTTTCAGAACCTAGACCTTATCTCCAATCAGTGCCCAAGGTTGAAGGTGATGCAGAAATCAGAACTCCTTCCCCATGGCAAGAAACCTTGTGGTTGGCATGTTGTCCAACATTCAATGTGTTTGAAACCAGTTTGGCCATGAGGCCACGCCCATGCTCGCCGGCCACATTGGCCACAAACACACATTGTGACCCTCAGGCTGAGCCCAGTCCTCAAGTAAGGCCACTCAGTGGCTGGATGAAGAGATAGCATATTGGGCTTGCCATGCCCCTAGGCCCCAATTTTTAACCATAGTTCGGGTTGTCCCTTCAGTCTTCCCCACGGCTTGGCTTTGGAATTCCTCTTTTGGTGGGTCACCTGAGGTAACAAACCTGAAATGAGTCCTCCCATCCCACAGTTTGACGAAAAGCAATTGGGAATCGGGCCAAATCCTCAGAGAGGAAGATTTGTCCATGGCCCATGAGGCCTCCCCGACATTCCTCGGCCATCGCTGATACAAAATCCAGAGACAAAAGCCTGAGCAAGCGCCTCAGACTCGCACTTTCTTCATATCCTGAAGATTTCTTCTCATGGTTTGTCGATCGGGACTGCCATACATACGTCCCCAAACCTAAGTTGAGTTTCTGTTTTCAGACTTCTGTCCTCCAAGTCTTGGGCCACACCCCCTCCAGCCTGGGCCCCTGGAGCCACACATTAGGACTGTGCCTAACAATCCATGGGAATTCTGCCCATTCCATGGTCCAAAATCGTACAAATTAGGAGAAATCTCCAAAGTCCCTGAGGCCATCCCAATAGTGTAGGTCGCCCGGAACAAACAAGGGCTGTCTGACACCAGCTGATAATCGACCTCCACTCATACCATAGATGGATGTCCCCAGAGAAGAAGATTGAACCAGACAGGACCCTAGGCCATAATAGGATCCATTGCTTTGGGTTACAGGCATGTGTCCTCAAAAGCCTGATTCCAATACGAGCATAGGGGTTTTCCTGAGGCACCCATCAGAACTCATCTCGTCTCCACAAGGAAACCTGTGCATGGGAGCCATGTCCAAAGCTTAGGAGAGTACTTCAGGGTCCCGGTGCCACCGCCCCATTCCAAGGCCCTCATGGACACAAAAACACATTAGGACCCATCCTCAGGAAAGTCCATTTCAACTCAGCCACCGCGGTTGCTCCGGCAGAGCCATCAGATCTAAACTGTCTTGTTGCTAGAAGACAATTGGAATGCGAGGCGGGCTTCCCAGGCATCCATCCGCGAACGATGCTCTGGATCATTCCATATGGGATGTCCTGGAGCTGTCCAACAGGTCTCAATTGTCCCGCAGAAGGAATCCTTGAAGGGGGCATCCCACAACTCCCAACGTGGGAAAACCTCAATGGCCTCGAGATTCCGCTCCCTTCATGAAGCGGCCGTCATGCTCCGAAAATCCAACCTGAGCCAACGTCTGATCCTCGCCCTGACTTCAGATGCATGAGATATTGGTTCAGATCTGCAGGGGGTACCTGCCGTGCCCTCGCCCTGAAACCCAAGACTAGCTTGTCTTCTCAGACTTCCATCCTCACACTCCTGGCCCCAAAGCCCTCAAGTTTGGCAATTCCAGACCCACAATGCAGCACTCTGCCTGCCCTCTAGAAAAAATTATTGCCTCATGAGCTGCCCAGGCACCTTAAATGAGGGTAAACCTACACAGCACTCGACTTTACCCAAATTATATAGTCTAACCTGGGCACTAATGCACTGTCGAACACAACCTGAGCCCGGACTTCCTGACCAACACCCAGAAAGCTGACCGCACACTGAGCACATAAAACCCGCCATGGCCTTAGTTCTTCATCTCTTCCCTACCTCAGTTTTCAGGCTTCAGAACCGAGACCTTATCTCCAATCACTGCCCAGGGGTGAGTGTGATGCAGAAATCAGAACTCCTCCTTACCCATGGCAAGAACCCTGTGGTTGGCACGTTGTCCAAAGTTCAGTGTAGGAGAAACCAGCATTCACCCTGAGGCCCCGCCCATTCTTGAGTGCGAGGAGGGCATACACACGCATTGTGACCCTCAGCATGAGTCCTGTCCTCTAGTAAGTCCTCTCAGTTGCTGGACCATTAGATGTCATAATGGGCTTGACATGTCCCTAGGCCCCAAATTTTAACCAAATTTCTGATGGTCCAGTCACCCCTCCCCAGGGCTCTACTCTGGAATCCCTCATTTGGTGGGACACCTGAGAATAAAAAAGAAAAAAACAACAATAAAAAAATAAAACAGACTTCTTCCAGCCCACAGAATGACCCCAAACTCTTTGGACGGGGCCAAACCACCAGAGAGTAAGACTCGTCCATTTCCCATTAAGTCACCCAGAAATTCCACGACCATGAGTGACCCAATATCCAGAGACAAAAACTTGAGCAGGAGCCTCACACTCGCCCTTCTTTCAAATCCCGAAGAGTTCTCCTCATGGTCTGTAGATCAGTCCTGCCATACCTATGACCCGAAACATAAGCCGAGTTTGTGTTTTCAGACAACTGTCCAAACAGCCCAGGCCTACACAACCTACAGGCTCAGGCCCCTGGAGCCAAACCTGAGGACTGTACTTGCCCTCTCCAAGGGAATTGTGTGTGCCCATTCCAATGGCCACAACTCTTCTAATAGGATAAACCTCCAAAGTCCCTGATCCATCTCAATAGTGGTGACTTCCCAGGAAAAACAGGGGCAATCTGAGCCCAACTGAGCACCTACCTGCACTCAGACCCATAGACAGATGTCCCCAGAGGTAAAAAGGAAAGAACAGGCCCCTAGGCACTAATCAGATCCATTGCTTTGGTTTCCAAGCATCTCTCCACAGAGGCCTGGATTTCAAAAGCAGCATATAGCTGTTTCTTGACCCACACATCAGAACATCTCATCTACTCATGGGAAACTTGCACGTTGGGGCTGTGTCAAAGCCTCTGTTTAGGATAACACTTTAGGGCCCAGTGCCTCCGCTTCATTCCAAGGTCTCCATAGACACAAAAGCACATTAGGACCCATCCCCAGGGGTGTCCATTTTAACTCAGCGTCCTCGGTTTCTCCCCACAGATCCAGGAGATCTAACCTGTCTTGTTGCTAGGAGACAATTGGAATGCGAGGTGGGCTACCCAGCCATCCATCCTTAGAACCCTGCTCAGAATCATTGGCCTGGAGCCAAACGACAGGTCTCAATTGTCCTGCAGAAGACTCTCTGCAGTTTGGAGCTTCTCACAATCCCATCGTGGGAAATCCCCCTTGGCCTCGTGATGCCCCCCCATTCATGAAGGGGCAATCAGGGAAAGAAACTCCAACCTGAGCGATCGTCTGATCCTCGCCATGACTTCAGATGCACGAGATCTCAATTCAGGTCTGTAGATTGTGCCTGCCATGGCCTCACCCAGAAACCTAAGCCTAGCTTGTGTTCTCAAACTTTTGTCGTCAGACTACTGGCCCACAAGCCCTCCAGTTTGGCAATCCAGAACTACAATGCAGCACTCTGCCGGCTCTCCAGAAGAAAAACATTGTCCTCTGGGGCTACCCAGTAACCCCAAATGAGGATCAACCTGCACCGACCTTGGCTGTACCCCAAATACATAGGCTGACCAGGGCACTAATGCCCTTTCTGACACAGCCTGAGCCTGGACCCCCTGGCCCCTCCCAGAGTTGGCCGCACACTGAGCACCTCTAGCCACCATGGCCTTAGGTCGTCATCTCTTCCCAACCTCGGTTTTCAGGTTTCAGAACCTAGACCTTATCTCCAATCAGTGCCCAAGGTTGAAGGTGATGCAGAAATCAGAACTCCTTCCCCATGGCAAGAAACCTTGTGGTTGGCATGTTGTCCAACATTCAATGTGTTTGAAACCAGTTTGGCCATGAGGCCACGCCCATGCTCGCCGGCCACATTGGCCACAAACACACATTGTGACCCTCAGGCTGAGCCCAGTCCTCAAGTAAGGCCACTCAGTGGCTGGATGAAGAGATAGCATATTGGGCTTGCCATGCCCCTAGGCCCCAATTTTTAACCATAGTTCGGGTTGTCCCTTCAGTCTTCCCCACGGCTTGGCTTTGGAATTCCTCTTTTGGTGGGTCACCTGAGGTAACAAACCTGAAATGAGTCCTCCCATCCCACAGTTTGACGAAAAGCAATTGGGAATCGGGCCAAATCCTCAGAGAGGAAGATTTGTCCATGGCCCATGAGGCCTCCCCGACATTCCTCGGCCATCGCTGATACAAAATCCAGAGACAAAAGCCTGAGCAAGCGCCTCAGACTCGCACTTTCTTCATATCCTGAAGATTTCTTCTCATGGTTTGTCGATCGGGACTGCCATACATACGTCCCCAAACCTAAGTTGAGTTTCTGTTTTCAGACTTCTGTCCTCCAAGTCTTGGGCCACACCCCCTCCAGCCTGGGCCCCTGGAGCCACACATTAGGACTGTGCCTAACAATCCATGGGAATTCTGCCCATTCCATGGTCCAAAATCGTACAAATTAGGAGAAATCTCCAAAGTCCCTGAGGCCATCCCAATAGTGTAGGTCGCCCGGAACAAACAAGGGCTGTCTGACACCAGCTGATAATCGACCTCCACTCATACCATAGATGGATGTCCCCAGAGAAGAAGATTGAACCAGACAGGACCCTAGGCCATAATAGGATCCATTGCTTTGGGTTACAGGCATGTGTCCTCAAAAGCCTGATTCCAATACGAGCATAGGGGTTTTCCTGAGGCACCCATCAGAACTCATCTCGTCTCCACAAGGAAACCTGTGCATGGGAGCCATGTCCAAAGCTTAGGAGAGTACTTCAGGGTCCCGGTGCCACCGCCCCATTCCAAGGCCCTCATGGACACAAAAACACATTAGGACCCATCCTCAGGAAAGTCCATTTCAACTCAGCCACCGCGGTTGCTCCGGCAGAGCCATCAGATCTAAACTGTCTTGTTGCTAGAAGACAATTGGAATGCGAGGCGGGCTTCCCAGGCATCCATCCGCGAACGATGCTCTGGATCATTCCATATGGGATGTCCTGGAGCTGTCCAACAGGTCTCAATTGTCCCGCAGAAGGAATCCTTGAAGGGGGCATCCCACAACTCCCAACGTGGGAAAACCTCAATGGCCTCGAGATTCCGCTCCCTTCATGAAGCGGCCGTCATGCTCCGAAAATCCAACCTGAGCCAACGTCTGATCCTCGCCCTGACTTCAGATGCATGAGATATTGGTTCAGATCTGCAGGGGGTACCTGCCGTGCCCTCGCCCTGAAACCCAAGACTAGCTTGTCTTCTCAGACTTCCATCCTCACACTCCTGGCCCCAAAGCCCTCAAGTTTGGCAATTCCAGACCCACAATGCAGCACTCTGCCTGCCCTCTAGAAAAAATTATTGCCTCATGAGCTGCCCAGGCACCTTAAATGAGGGTAAACCTACACAGCACTCGACTTTACCCAAATTATATAGTCTAACCTGGGCACTAATGCACTGTCGAACACAACCTGAGCCCGGACTTCCTGACCAACACCCAGAAAGCTGACCGCACACTGAGCACATAAAACCCGCCATGGCCTTAGTTCTTCATCTCTTCCCTACCTCAGTTTTCAGGCTTCAGAACCGAGACCTTATCTCCAATCACTGCCCAGGGGTGAGTGTGATGCAGAAATCAGAACTCCTCCTTACCCATGGCAAGAACCCTGTGGTTGGCACGTTGTCCAAAGTTCAGTGTAGGAGAAACCAGCATTCACCCTGAGGCCCCGCCCATTCTTGAGTGCGACGAGGGCATACACACGCATTGTGACCCTCAGCATGAGTCCTGTCCTCTAGTAAGTCCTCTCAGTTGCTGGACCATTAGATGTCATAATGGGCTTGACATGTCCCTAGGCCCCAAATTTTAACCAAATTTCTGATGGTCCAGTCACCCCTCCCCAGGGCTCTACTCTGGAATCCCTCATTTGGTGGGACACCTGAGAATAAAAAAGAAAAAAACAACAATAAAAAAATAAAACAGACTTCTTCCAGCCCACAGAATGACCCCAAACTCTTTGGACGGGGCCAAACCACCAGAGAGTAAGACTCGTCCATTTCCCATTAAGTCACCCAGAAATTCCACGACCATGAGTGACCCAATATCCAGAGACAAAAACTTGAGCAGGAGCCTCACACTCGCCCTTCTTTCAAATCCCGAAGAGTTCTCCTCATGGTCTGTAGATCAGTCCTGCCATACCTATGACCCGAAACATAAGCCGAGTTTGTGTTTTCAGACAACTGTCCAAACAGCCCTGGCATACACAACCTACAGGCTCAGGCCCCTGGAGCCAAACCTGAGGACTGTACTTGCCCTCTCCAAGGGAATTGTGTGTGCCCATTCCAATGGCCACAACTCTTCTAATAGGATAAACCTCCAAAGTCCCTGATCCATCTCAATAGTGGTGACTTCCCAGGAAAAACAGGGGCAATCTGAGCCCAACTGAGCACCTACCTGCACTCAGACCCATAGACAGATGTCCCCAGAGGTAAAAAGGAAAGAACAGGCCCCTAGGCACTAATCAGATCCATTGCTTTGGTTTCCAAGCATCTCTCCACAGAGGCCTGGATTTCAAAAGCAGCATATAGCTGTTTCTTGACCCACACATCAGAACATCTCATCTACTCATGGGAAACTTGCACGTTGGGGCTGTGTCAAAGCCTCTGTTTAGGATAACACTTTAGGGCCCAGTGCCTCCGCTTCATTCCAAGGTCTCCATAGACACAAAAGCACATTAGGACCCATCCCCAGGGGTGTCCATTTTAACTCAGCGTCCTCGGTTTCTCCCCACAGATCCAGGAGATCTAACCTGTCTTGTTGCTAGGAGACAATTGGAATGCGAGGTGGGCTACCCAGCCATCCATCCTTAGAACCCTGCTCAGAATCATTGGCCTGGAGCCAAACGACAGGTCTCAATTGTCCTGCAGAAGACTCTCTGCAGTTTGGAGCTTCTCACAATCCCATCGTGGGAAATCCCCCTTGGCCTCGTGATGCCCCCCCATTCATGAAGGGGCAATCAGGGAAAGAAACTCCAACCTGAGCGATCGTCTGATCCTCGCCATGACTTCAGATGCACGAGATCTCAATTCAGGTCTGTAGATTGTGCCTGCCATGGCCTCACCCAGAAACCTAAGCCTAGCTTGTGTTCTCAAACTTTTGTCGTCAGACTACTGGCCCACAAGCCCTCCAGTTTGGCAATCCAGAACTACAATGCAGCACTCTGCCGGCTCTCCAGAAGAAAAACATTGTCCTCTGGGGCTACCCAGTAACCCCAAATGAGGATCAACCTGCACCGACCTTGGCTGTACCCCAAATACATAGGCTGACCAGGGCACTAATGCCCTTTCTGACACAGCCTGAGCCTGGACCCCCTGGCCCCTCCCAGAGTTGGCCGCACACTGAGCACCTCTAGCCACCATGGCCTTAGGTCGTCATCTCTTCCCAACCTCGGTTTTCAGGTTTCAGAACCTAGACCTTATCTCCAATCAGTGCCCAAGGTTGAAGGTGATGCAGAAATCAGAACTCCTTCCCCATGGCAAGAAACCTTGTGGTTGGCATGTTGTCCAACATTCAATGTGTTTGAAACCAGTTTGGCCATGAGGCCACGCCCATGCTCGCCGGCCACATTGGCCACAAACACACATTGTGACCCTCAGGCTGAGCCCAGTCCTCAAGTAAGGCCACTCAGTGGCTGGATGAAGAGATAGCATATTGGGCTTGCCATGCCCCTAGGCCCCAATTTTTAACCATAGTTCGGGTTGTCCCTTCAGTCTTCCCCACGGCTTGGCTTTGGAATTCCTCTTTTGGTGGGTCACCTGAGGTAACAAACCTGAAATGAGTCCTCCCATCCCACAGTTTGACGAAAAGCAATTGGGAATCGGGCCAAATCCTCAGAGAGGAAGATTTGTCCATGGCCCATGAGGCCTCCCCGACATTCCTCGGCCATCGCTGATACAAAATCCAGAGACAAAAGCCTGAGCAAGCGCCTCAGACTCGCACTTTCTTCATATCCTGAAGATTTCTTCTCATGGTTTGTCGATCGGGACTGCCATACATACGTCCCCAAACCTAAGTTGAGTTTCTGTTTTCAGACTTCTATCCTCCAAGTCTTGGGCCACACCCCCTCCAGCCTGGGCCCCTGGAGCCACACATTAGGACTGTGCCTAACAATCCATGGGAATTCTGCCCATTCCATGGTCCAAAATCGTACAAATTAGGAGAAATCTCCAAAGTCCCTGAGGCCATCCCAATAGTGTAGGTCGCCCGGAACAAACAAGGGCTGTCTGACACCAGCTGATAATCGACCTCCACTCATACCATAGATGGATGTCCCCAGAGAAGAAGATTGAACCAGACAGGACCCTAGGCCATAATAGGATCCATTGCTTTGGGTTACAGGCATGTGTCCTCAAAAGCCTGATTCCAATACGAGCATAGGGGTTTTCCTGAGGCACCCATCAGAACTCATCTCGTCTCCACAAGGAAACCTGTGCATGGGAGCCATGTCCAAAGCTTAGGAGAGTACTTCAGGGTCCCGGTGCCACCGCCCCATTCCAAGGCCCTCATGGACACAAAAACACATTAGGACCCATCCTCAGGAAAGTCCATTTCAACTCAGCCACCGCGGTTGCTCCGGCAGAGCCATCAGATCTAAACTGTCTTGTTGCTAGAAGACAATTGGAATGCGAGGCGGGCTTCCCAGGCATCCATCCGCGAACGATGCTCTGGATCATTCCATATGGGATGTCCTGGAGCTGTCCAACAGGTCTCAATTGTCCCGCAGAAGGAATCCTTGAAGGGGGCATCCCACAACTCCCAACGTGGGAAAACCTCAATGGCCTCGAGATTCCGCTCCCTTCATGAAGCGGCCGTCATGCTCCGAAAATCCAACCTGAGCCAACGTCTGATCCTCGCCCTGACTTCAGATGCATGAGATATTGGTTCAGATCTGCAGGGGGTACCTGCCGTGCCCTCGCCCTGAAACCCAAGACTAGCTTGTCTTCTCAGACTTCCATCCTCACACTCCTGGCCCCAAAGCCCTCAAGTTTGGCAATTCCAGACCCACAATGCAGCACTCTGCCTGCCCTCTAGAAAAAATTATTGCCTCATGAGCTGCCCAGGCACCTTAAATGAGGGTAAACCTACACAGCACTCGACTTTACCCAAATTATATAGTCTAACCTGGGCACTAATGCACTGTCGAACACAACCTGAGCCCGGACTTCCTGACCAACACCCAGAAAGCTGACCGCACACTGAGCACATAAAACCCGCCATGGCCTTAGTTCTTCATCTCTTCCCTACCTCAGTTTTCAGGCTTCAGAACCGAGACCTTATCTCCAATCACTGCCCAGGGGTGAGTGTGATGCAGAAATCAGAACTCCTCCTTACCCATGGCAAGAACCCTGTGGTTGGCACGTTGTCCAAAGTTCAGTGTAGGAGAAACCAGCATTCACCCTGAGGCCCCGCCCATTCTTGAGTGCGAGGAGGGCATACACACGCATTGTGACCCTCAGCATGAGTCCTGTCCTCTAGTAAGTCCTCTCAGTTGCTGGACCATTAGATGTCATAATGGGCTTGACATGTCCCTAGGCCCCAAATTTTAACCAAATTTCTGATGGTCCAGTCACCCCTCCCCAGGGCTCTACTCTGGAATCCCTCATTTGGTGGGACACCTGAGAATAAAAAAGAAAAAAACAACAATAAAAAAATAAAACAGACTTCTTCCAGCCCACAGAATGACCCCAAACTCTTTGGACGGGGCCAAACCACCAGAGAGTAAGACTCGTCCATTTCCCATTAAGTCACCCAGAAATTCCACGACCATGAGTGACCCAATATCCAGAGACAAAAACTTGAGCAGGAGCCTCACACTCGCCCTTCTTTCAAATCCCGAAGAGTTCTCCTCATGGTCTGTAGATCAGTCCTGCCATACCTATGACCCGAAACATAAGCCGAGTTTGTGTTTTCAGACAACTGTCCAAACAGCCCTGGCATACACAACCTACAGGCTCAGGCCCCTGGAGCCAAACCTGAGGACTGTACTTGCCCTCTCCAAGGGAATTGTGTGTGCCCATTCCAATGGCCACAACCCTTCTAATAGGATAAACCTCCACAGTCCCTGAACCATCTCAATAGTGGTGGCTTCCCAGGAACAACAGGGGCAATCTGAGCCCAACTGAGCACCTACCTGCACTCAGACCCATAGACAGATGTCCCCAGAGGTAAAAAGGAAAGAACAGGCCCCTAGGCACTAATCAGATCCATTGCTTTGGTTTCCAGGCATCTCTCCTCAGAGGCCTGGATTTCAAAAGCAGCATATAGCTGTTTCTTGATTCACCCATCAGAAAACATCTCATCTACACATGGGAAACTTGCACGTTGGAGCTGTGTCAAAGCCTCTGTTTAGGAGAACCCTTTAGGGCCCCAGTGCCACCGCTTCATTCCAAGGTCTCCATAGACACAAAAGCACGTTAGGACCCATACCCAGGGGTGTCCATTTCAACTCAGCGTCCTCGGTTGCTCCCCACAGGTCCAGGAGATCTAACCTGTCTTGTTGCTAGGAGACAATTGGAATGCGGGGTGGGCTACCCAGCCATCCATCCTTAGAACCCTGCTCAGAATCATTGGCCTGGAGCCAAACGACAGGTCTCAATTGTCCTGCAGAAGACTCTCTGCAGTTTGGAGCTTCTCACAACTGCCATCGTGGGAAATCCCCCTTGGCCTCGTGATGCCCCCCCCCATTCATGAAGGAGCCATCAGGGACAGAAACTCCAACCTGAGCGATCGTCTGAATCTCGCGCTGACTTCAGATGCACGAGACCTTGATTCAGGTCTGTAGATTGTGCGTGCCATGGCCTCACCCAGAAACCTAAGCTTAGCTTGTGTCTCAGACTTTTGTCGTCAGACTACTGGCCCACAAGCCCTCCAGTTTGGCAATCCAGAACTACAATGCAGCACTCTGCCGGCTCTGCAGAAGAAAAACATTGTCTTCTGGGGCTACCCAGTAATCCCAAATGAGGATCAACCTGCACCGACCTTGGCTGTACCCCAAATACATAGGCTGACCAGGGCACTAATGCCCTTTCTGACACAGCCTGAGCCTGGACCCCCTGGACCCTCCCAGACAGCTAGCCGCACACTGAGCACATCCAGCCGCCATGGCCTTAGGTCGTCATCTCTTCCCAACATCAGTTTTCAGGTTTCAGAACCTAGACCCTTATCTCCAATCACTGCCCAGGGTTGAAGGTGATGCAGAAATCAGAACTCCTTCCCCATGGCAAGAAACCTTGTGGTTGGCATGTTGTCCAACGTTCAGTGTCGTTGACACCAGTGTGGCCCATGAGGCCCCGCCCATGCTCGCGGGCCACATTGGTCACAAACACACATTGTGACCCTCAGGCTGAGCCCAGTCCTCAAGTAAGGCCACTCAGTGGCTGGATGAAGAGATATCATATTGGGCTTGCCATGCCCCTAGGCCCCAATTTTTAACCATAGTTCGGGTTGTCCCTTTAGTCTTCCCCACGGCTTGGCTTTGGAATTCCTCTTTTGGTGGGACACCTGAGGTAACAAAACTGAAATGAGTCCTCCCATCCCACAGATTGACGAAAAGCAATTGGGAATCGGGCCAAATCCTCAGAGAGGAAGATTCGTCCATGGCCCATGAGGCGTCCCCGACATTCCACGGCCATCGCTGATACAAAATCCAGAGACAAAAGCCTGAGCAAGCGCCTCAGACTCGCACTTTCTTCATATCCTGAAGAGTTCTTCTCATGGTTTGTAGATCGGGCCTGCCATACCTACGTCCCCAAACCTAAGCTGAGTTTGTGTTTTCAGACTTCTGTCCTCAAAGTCTTGGGCCCCACACCCTCCAGGCAGGGCCCCTTGAGCCACACATTAGGACTGTGCCTACCAATCCATGGGAATTCTGCCCATTCCATGGTCCAAAATCGTACAAATTAGGATAAACCTCCAAAGTCCCTGAGGCCATCCCAATAGTTTAGGTCGCCGGGAACAAACAAGGGCTGTCTGACAACAGCTGATAATCGACCTCCACTCATACCATATATGGATGTCCCCAGAGAAGAAGATCGAACCAGAGAGGACCCTAGGCCATAATAGGATCCATTGCTTTGGGTTACAGGCATGTGTCCTCAAAAGCCTGAATACTATACGAGCATAGGTGTTTTCCTGAGGCACCCATCAGAACTCATCTCGTCTCCACAAGGAAACCTGTGCATGGGAGCCATGTCCAAAGCTTAGGAGAGTACTTCAGGGTCCCGGTGCCACCGCCCCATTCCAAGGTCCTCATGGACACAAAAACACATTAGGACCCATCCTCAGGAAAGTCCATTTCAACTCAGCCACCCCAGTTGCTCCCGCAGAGCCATCAGATCTAAACTGTCTTTTTCTAGGAGACATTGGAATGCGAGGCGGGCTTCCCAGGCATCCATCCGCGAACGGTGCTCTGGAGTCATTCCATATGGGATGTCCTGGAGCTGTCCAACAGGTCTCAATTGTCCCGCAGAAGGAATCCATGAAGGGGGCATCCCACAACTCACAACGTGGGAAAACCTCAATGGCCTCGAGATTCCGCTCCCTTCATGAAGCGGCCGTCATGCTCAGAAACTCCAACCTGAGCCAACGTCTGATCCTCGCCCTGACTTCAGATGCATGAGATATTGGTTCAGATCTGCAGGGGGTACCTGCCGTGCCCTCGCCCTGAAACCCAAGTATAGCTTGTCTTCTCAGACTTCCGTCCTCACACTCCTGGCCCCGAAGCCCTCAAGTTTGGCATTTCCGGACCCACAATGCAGCACTCTGCCTGCCCTCTAGAAAAAAAATTATTGCCTCATGAGCTGCCCAGGCACCTTAAATGAGGGTAAACCTACACAGCACTCGACTTTACCCAAATTATATAGTCTAACCTGGGCACTCATGCACTGTCGAACACAACCTGAGCCCGGACCTCCTGACCAACACCCAGAAAGCTGACCGCACACTGAGCACATAAAACCCGCCATGGCCTTAGGTCATCATCTCTTCCCTACCTCAGTTTTCAGGCTTCAGAACCGAGACCTTATCTCCAATCACTTCCCAGGGGTGAGTGTGATGCAGAAATCAGAACTCCTCCTTTCCCATGGCAAGAACCCTGTGGTTGGCACGTTGTCCAATGTTCAGTGTAGGAGAAACCAGCATTCACCCTGAGGCCCCGCCCATTCTTGAGTGCGAGGAGGGCATACACACGCATTGTGACCCTCATCATGAGTCCTGTCCTCTAGTAAGTCCTATCAGTTGCTGGACCATTAGATGTCATAATGGGCTTGACATGTCCCTAGGCCCTAATTTTTAACCAAATTTCTGATGGTCCAGTCGCCCCTCCCCAGGGCTCTACTCTGGAATCCCTCATGTGGTCGTACACCTGAGGATAAAAAAGAAAAAAAACAAGAATAAAAAAAAAAAAACGGACTTCTTCCAGCCCACAGAATGACACCAAACTCTTTGGACGGGGCCAAACCACCAGAGAGTAAGACTAGTCCATTTCCCATGAAGTCACCCAGAAATTCCACGACCATGAGTGACACGATATCCAGAGACAAAAACTTGAGCAGGAGCCTCACACTCGCCCTTCTTTCAAATCCCGAAGAGTTCTCCTCATGGTCTGTAGATCAGTCCTGCCATACCTATGACCCGAAACATAAGCCGAGTTTGTGTTTTCAGACAACTGTTCAAACAGCCCTGGCCTACACAACCTACAGGCTCAGGCCCCTTTAGCCAAACCTGAGGACTGTACTTGCCCTCTCCAAGGGAATTGTGTGTGCCCATTCCAATGGCCACAACCCTTCTCATAGGATAAAATTCCAAAGTCCCTGATCCATCTCAAAAGTGGTGGCTTCCCAGGAAAAACAGGGGCAATCTGAGCCCAACTGAGCGCCTACCTGCACTCAGACCCATAGACAGATGTCCCCAGAGGTAAAAAGGAAAGAACAGGCCCCTAGGCACTAATCAGATCCATTGCTTTGGTTTCCAGTCATCTTTCCTCAGAGGCCTGGATTTCAAAAGCAGCATATAGCTGTTTCTTGACTCACCCATCAGAAAACATCTCATCTGCACATGGGAAATTGCATGTTGGAGCTGTGTCAAAGCCTCTGTTTAGGAGAACCCTTTAGGGCCCCAGCGCCACCGCTTCATTCCAAGGTCTCCATAGACACAAAAGCACGTTAGGACCCATCCCCAGGGGTGTCCATTTCAACTCAGCGTCCTCGGTTGCTCCCCACAGATCCAGGAGATCTAACCTGTCTTGTTGCTAGGAGACAATTGGAATGCGAGGTGGGCTACCCAGCCATCCATCCTTAGAACCGTGCTCAGAATCATTGGCCTGGAGCCAAACAACAGGTCTCAATTGTCCTGCAGAAGACTCTCTGCAATTTGCAGCTTCTCACAACTCCCATCGTGGGAAAACACCCATGGCCTCGTGATGCCCCCCCCATTCATTAAGGGGCCATCAGGGACAGAAACTCCAACCTGAGCGATCGTCTGATCCTCGCGCTGACTTCAGATGCACGAGACCTCGATTCAGGTCTGTAGATTGTGCGTGCCATGGCCTCACCCAGAAACCTAAGCCTGGCTTGTGTTCTCAGACTTTTGTCGTCAGACTACTGGCCCACAAGCCCTCCAGTTTGGCAATCCAGAACTACAATGCAGCACTCTGCCGGCACTGCAGAAGAAAAACATTGTCTCCTGGGCTACCCAGTAACCCCAAATGAGGATCAACCTGCACCGACCTTGGCTGTACCCCAAATACATAGGCTGACCAGGGCACTAATGCCCTTTCTGACACAGCCTGAGCCTGGACCCCCTGGACCCTCCCAGACAGCTGGCGGCACACTGAGCATATCGAGCCGCCATGGCCTTAGGTCGTCATCTCTTCCCAACATCAGTTTTCAGGTTTCAGAGCCTAGACCTTATCTCCAATCACTGCCCAGGGTTGAAGGTGATGCAGAAATCAGAACTCCTTCCCCATGGCAAGAAACCTTGTGCTTGGCATGTTGTCCAACGTTCAGTGTCGTTGAAACCAGTGTGGCCCATGAGGCCCCGCCCATGCTCGCGGGCCACATTGGTCACAAACACACATTGTGACCCTCAGGCTGAGCCCAGTCCTCAAGTAAGGCCACTCAGCTGCTGGATGAAGAGATAGCATATTGGGCTTGCCATGCCCCTAGGCCCCAATTTTTAACCATTGTTCGGTGTGTCCCTTCAGTCTTCCCCACGGCTTGGCTTTGGAATTCCTCTTTTGGTGGGACACCTGAGGTAACAAAACTGAAATGAGTCCTTCCATCCCACAGATTAAAAAAGTAATTGCGAATCGGGCCAAATCCTCAGAGAGGAAGATTTGTCCATGGCCCATGAGGCCTCCCCGACATTCCACGGCCATCACTGATACAAAATCCAGAGACAAAAGACTGAGCAAACACCTCAGACTCGCACTTTCTTCATATCCTGAGGAGTTCTTCTCTGGTTTGTAGATCGGGCCTGCCATACCTAGGTCCCCAAACCTAAGCTGAGTTTGTGTTTTCAGACTTCTGTCCTCAAAGTCTTGGGCCACACACCCTCCAGGCTGGGCCCCTGGAGCCACACATTACGACTGTGCCTACCAATCCATGGGAATTCTGCCCATTCCATGGTCCAAAATCGTACAAATTAGGAGAAACCTCCAAAGTCCCTGAGGCTATCCCAATAGTGTAGGTCGCCCGGAACAAACAAGGGCTGTCTGAAACCAGCTGATAATCGACCTCCACTCATACCATAGATGGATGTCCCCAGAGAAGAAGATTGAACCAGACAGGACCCTAGGCCATAATAGGATCCATTGCTTTGGCTTACAGGCATGTGTCCTCAAAAGTCTGATTTCATTACGAGCATAGGTGTTTTCCTGAGGCACCCATCAGAACTCATCTCGTCTCCACAAGGAAACCTGTGCATGGGAGCCATGTCCAAAGCTTAGGAGAGTACTTCAGGGTCCCGGTGCCACCGCCCCATTCCAAGGCCCTCATGGATACAAAAACACATTAGGACCCATCCTCAGGAAAGTCCATTTCAACTCAGCCACCCCGGTTGCTCCCGCAGAGCCATCAGATCTAAACTGTCTTGTTGCTAGGAGACAATTGGAATGGAGGCGGGCTTCCCAGGCATACATCCGCGAACGGTGTTCTGGAGTCATTGCATATGGGATGTCCTGGAACTGTAAAACAGGTTTCAATTGTCCCACAGAAGGAATCCTTGAAGGGGGCATCCCACAACTCCCAACGTGGGAAAACCTCAATGGCCTCGAGATTCCGCTCCCTTCATGAAGCGGCCGTCATGCTCAGAAACTCCAACCTGAGCCAACGTCTGATCCTCGCCCTGACTTCAGATGCATGAGATATTGGTTCAGATCTGCAGGGGGTACCTGCCGTGCCCTCGTCCTGAAACCCAAGTCTAGCTTTTCTTCTCAGACTTCCGTCCTCACACTCCTGGCCCCGAAGCCCTCAAGTTTGGCAATTCCGGACCCACAATGCAGCATTCTGCCTGCCCTCTAGAAAAAAAATTATTGCCTCATGAGCTGCCCAGGCACCTTAAATGAGGGTAAACCTACACAGCACTCGACTTTACCCAAATTATATAGTCTAACCTGGGCACTCATGCACTGTCGAACACAACCTGAGTCCGAACCTCCTGACCAACACCCAGAAATCTGACCGCACACTGAGCACATAAAACCCGCCATGGCCTTAGGTCATCATCTCTTCCCTACCTCAGTTTTCAGGCTTCAGAACGGAGTCCTTATCTCCAATCACTGCCCAGGGGTAAGTGTGATGCAGAAATCAGAACTCCTCCTTACCCATGAAAGAACCCTTGTGGTTGGCATGTTGTCCAACCTTCAGTGTAGGAGAAACCAGCATTCACCCTGAGGCCCCGCCCATTCTTGAGTGCGACGAGGGCATACACACGCATTGTGACCCTCAGCATGAGTCCTGTCCTCTAGTAAGTCCTCTCAGTGGCTGCACCATTAGATGTCATAATGGGCTTGACATGTCCCTAGGCCCCAATTTTTAACCAGATTTCTGATTGTCCAGTCGCCCCTCCCCAGGGCTCTACTCTGGAATCCCTCATTTTTTGGGACACCTGAGGTTAAAAAAGAAAAAAACAACAATAAAAAAAAAAAAAACGGACGTCTTCCAGCCCACAGAATGACCCCAAACTCTTTGGACGGGGCCAATCCACCAGAGCTTAACACTCGCCCATTTCTCATGAAGTCACCCAGAAATTCCACGACCATGAGTGACACGATATCCAGAGAGAAAAACTTGAGCAGGAGCCTCACACTCGCCCTTCTTTCAAATCCCGAAGAGTTCTCCTCATGGTCTGTAGATCAGTCCTGCCATACCTATGACCCGAAACATAAGCCGAGTTTGTGTTTTCAGACAACTGTCCAAACAGCCCTGGCCTACACAACCTACAGGCTCAGGCCCCTGGAGCCAAACCTGAGGACTGTACTTGCCCTCTCCAAGGGAATTGTGTGTGCCCATTCCAATGGCCACAAGACTTCTAATAGGATAAACCTCCAAAGTCCCTGATCCATCTCAATAGTGGTGGCTTCCCAGGAACAACAGGGGCAATCTGAGCCCAACTGAGCACCTACCTGCACTCAGACCCATAGACAGATGTCCCCAGAGGTAAAAAGGAAAGAACAGGCCCCTAGGCACTAATCAGATCCATTGCTTTGGTTTCCAGGCATCTCTCCTCAGAGGCCTGGAATTCAAAAGCAGCATATACCTGTTTCTTGACTCACCCAACAGAAAACACTCATCTACACATGGGATACTTGCACGTTGGAGATGTGTCAAAGCCTCTGTTTAGTAGAACTTTTTAGGGCCCAAGTGCCACCGCTTCATTCCAAGGTCTCCATAGACACAAAAGCACTTTAGGACCCATGCCCAGGGGTGTCCATTTCAATGCAGCGTCCGCGGTTACTCCCAACAGATCCAGGAGATCTAACCTGTCTTGTTGCTAGGAGACAATTGGAATGAGAGGTGGGCTACCCAGCCATCCATCCTTAGAACCCTGCTCAGAATCATTGGCCTGGAACCAAACGACAGGTCTCAATTGTCCTGCGGAAGACTCTCTGCAGTTTGGAGCTTCTCACAACTCCCATAGTGGGAAAACACCCATGGCCTCGTGATGCCCCCCCCCATTCATGAAGGGGACATCAGGGACAGAAACTCCAACCTGAGCGATCGTCTGATCCTCGCCCTGACTTCAGATGCACGAGATCTCGATTCAGGTCTGTAGATTGTGCGTGCCATGGCCTCACCCAGAAACCTAAGCCTAGCTTGTGTTATCAGACTTTTGTCTTCAGACTACTGGCCCACAAGCCCTCCAGTTTGGCAATCCAGAACTACAATGCAGCACTCTGCCGGCTCTGCAGAAGAAAAACATTGTCCTCTGGGGCTACCCAGTAATCCCAAATGAGGACCAACCTGCACCGACCTTGGCTGTATCCCAAATACATAGGCTGACCAGGGCTCTAATGCCCTTTCTGGTACAGCCTGAGCCTGGACCCCCTGGACCCTCCCAGACAGCTGGACGCACACTGAGTACATCAAGCCGCCATGGCCTTAGGTCGTCATCTCTTCCCAACCTCGGTTTTCAGGTTTCAGAACCTAGACCTTATATCCAATCACTGCCAAGGGTTGAAGGTGATGCATAAATCAGAACTCCTTCCCCATGGCAAGAAACCTTGTGGTTGGCATGTTGTCCAACATTCAGTGTTGTTGAAACCAGTGTGGCCCGTGAGGCCCCGCCCATGCTCCCTGGCCACAATGGTCAAAAACACACATTGTGACGCTCAGGCTGAGCCCTGTCCTCAAGTAAGGCCACTCAGCTGCTGGATGAAGAGATAGCATATTGGGCTTGCCATGCCCCTAGGCCCCAATTTTTAACCATAGTTCGGGTTGTCCCTTCAGTCTTCCCCACGGCTTGGCTTTGGAATTCCTCTTTTGGTGGGACACCTGAGGTAACAAAACTGAAATGAGTCTTCCCATCCCACAGATTGACGAAAAGCAATTGGGAATCGGGCCAAATCCTCAGAGAGGAAGATTCGTCCATGGCCCATGAGGCGTCCCCGACATTCCACGGCCATCGCTGATACAAAATCCAGAGACAAAAGCCTGAGCAAGCGCCTCAGACTCGCACTTTCTTCAAATCCTGAAGAGTTCTTCTCATGGTTTGTAGATCGGGCCTCCCATACCTACGTTCCAAAACCTAAGCTGAGTTTGTGTTTTCAGACTTCTGTCCTCAAAGTCTTGGGTCCCACACCCTCCAGGCTGGGCCCCTGGAGCCACACATTAGGACTGTGCCTACCAATCCATGGGAATTCTGCCCATTCCATGGTCCAAAATCGTACAAATTAGGAGAAACCTCCAAAGTCCCTGAGGCCATCCCAATAGTGTAGGTCGCCCGGAACAAACATGCGCTGTCTGACAGCAGCTGATAATCGACCTCCACTCATACCATAGATGGATGTCCCCAGAGAAGAAGATTGAACCAGACAGGACCCTAGGCCATAATAGGATCCATTGCTTTGGGTTACAGGCATCTGTCCTCAAAAGCCTGATTCCAATACGAGCATAGGGGTTTTCCTGAGGCACCCATCAGAACTCATCTCGTCTCCACAAGGAAACCTGTGCATGGGAGCCATGTCCAAAGCTTAGGAGAGTACTTCAGGGTCCCGGTGCCACCGCCCCATTCCAAGGCCCTCATGGACACAAAAACACATTAGGACCCATCCTCAGGAAAGTCCATTTCAACTCAGCCACCCCGGTTGCTCCCGCAGAACCATCAGATCTAAACTGTCTTGTTGCGAGGAGACAATTGGAATGCGAGGCGGGCTTCCCAGGCATCCATCCGCGAACGGTGATCTGGAGTCATTCCATACGGGATGTCCTGGAGCTGTCCAACAGGTCTCAATTGTCCGGAAGAAGGAATCCTGGAAGGGGGCATCCCACAACTCCCAACGTGGGAAAACCTCAATGGCCTCGAGATTCCGCTCCCTTCATGAAGCGGCCGTCATGCTCAGAAACTCCAACCTAAGCCAACGTCTGATCCTCGCCCTGACTTCAGATGCATGATATATTGGTTCAGATCTGCAGGGGGTACCTGCCGTACCCTCGCCCTTAAACCCAAGTTTAGCTTGTTTTCTCAGACTTCCATCCTCACACTCCTGGCCCCGAAGCCCTCAAGTTTGGCAATTCCGGACCCACAATGCAGCAATCTGCCTGCCCTCTAGAAAAAAAAATTACTGCCTCATGAGCTGCCCAGGCACCTTAAATGAGGGTAAACCTACACAGCACTCGACTTTACCCAAATTATATAGTCTAACCTGGGCACTAATGCACTGTCGAACACAACATGAGCCCGGACCTCCTGACCAACACCCAGAAAGCTGACCGCACACTGAGCACATAAAACCCGCCATGGCCTTAGGTCATCATCTCTTCCCTATCTCAGTTTTCAGGCTTCAGAACCGAGACCTTATCTCCAATCACTGCCCAGGGGTGAGTGTGATGCAGAAATCAGAACTCAGCCTTACCCATGGCAAGAACCCTTGTGGTTGGCACGTTGTCCAACCTTCAGTGTAGGAGAAACCAGCATTCACCCTGAGGCCCCGCCCATTCTTGAGTGCGAGGAGGGCATACACACGCATTGTGACCCTCAGCATGAGTCCTGTCCTCTAGTAAGTACTCTCAGTGGCTGGACCATTAGATGTCATAATGGGCTTGACATGTCCCTAGGCCACAATTTTTAACCAGATTTCTGATGGTCCAGTCGCCCCTCCCAGGGCTCTACTCTGGAATCCCTCATTTTTTGGGACACCTGAGGTTAAAAAAGAAAAAAACAACAATAAAAAAAAAAACGGACGTCTTCCAGCCCACAGAATGACCCCAAACTCTTTGGACGGGGCCAATCCACCAGAGCTTAACACTCGCCCATTTCCCATGAATTCACCCAGAAATTCCACGACCATGAGTGACACGATATCCAGAGACAAAAACTTGAGCAGGAGCCTCACACTCGCTCTTCTTTCAAATCCCCAAGAGTTCACCTCATGGTCTGTAGATCAGTCCTGCCATACCTATGACCCGAAACATAAGCCGAGTTTGTGTTTTTAGACAACTGTCCAAACAGCCCTGGCTTACACAACCTACAGGCTCAGGCCCCTGGAGCCAAACCTGAGGAGTACTTGCCCTCTCCAAGGGAATTGTGTGTGCCCATTCCAATGGCCACAACCCTTCTAATAGGATAAACCTCCAACGTCCCTGATCCATCTCAATAGTGGTGTCTTCCCAGGAACAACAGGGGCAATCTGAGCCCAACTGAGCACCTACCTGCACTCAGACCCATAGACAGATGTCCCCAGAGGTAAAAAGGAAAGAACAGGCCCCTAGGCACTAATCAGATCCATTGCTTTGGTTTCCAGGCATCTCTCCTCATAGGCCTGGATTTCAAAAGCAGCATATAGCTGTTTCTTGACTCACCCATCAGAAAACATCTCATCTACACATGGGAAACTTGCACGTTGGAGCTGTGTCAAAGCCTCTGTGTAGGAGAACCCTTTAGGGCCCCAGTGCCACCGCTTCATTCCAAGGTCTCCATAGACACAAAAGCACGTTAGGACCCATCCCCAGGGGTGTCCATTTCAACTCAGCGTCCTCGGTTGCTCCCCACAGATCCAGGAGATCTAACCTGTCTTGTTGCTAGGAGACAATTGGAATGTGAGGTGGGCTACCCAGCCATCCATCCTTAGAACCCTGCTCAGAATCATTGGCCTGGAGCCAAACAACAGGTCTCAATTGTCCTGCAGAAGACTCTCTGCAGTTTGGAGCTTCTCACAACTCCCATCATGGGAAAAAACCCATGGCCTCGTGATGCCCCCCCCATTCATGAAGGGGCCATCAGGGACAGAAACTCCAACCTGAGCGATTGTCTGATCCTCGCCCTGACTTCAGATGCACGAGGTCTCGATTCAGGTCTGTAGATTGTGCCT
The DNA here is from genome assembly GCF_964662115.1 of Mustela nivalis. Lineage (NCBI taxonomy): Eukaryota > Metazoa > Chordata > Mammalia > Carnivora > Mustelidae > Mustela > Mustela nivalis. The sequence continues at coordinate 849,447 of NW_028136298.1, read as the reverse complement.
GCCATGGCCTCACCCAGAAACCTAAGCCTTGCTTGTGTTCTCAGATTTTTGTCGTCAGACTACTGGCCCACAAGCCCTCCAGTTTGGCAATCCAGAACTACAATGCAGCAGTCTGCTGGCCCTCCAGAAGAAAAACATTGTCCTCTGGGGCTACCCAGTAATCCGAAATGAGGATCAACCTGCACCGACCTTGGCTGTACACCAAATACATAGGCTGACCAGGGCTCTAATGCCCTTTCTGGTACAGCCTGAGCCTGGAACCACTGGCCCCTCCCAGACAGCTGGCCGCACACTGAGCACATCAAGCCGCCATGGCCTTAGTACTTCATCTCTTCCAAACCTCGGTTTTCAGGTTTCAGAACCTAGACCTTATGTCCAATCACTGCCCAGGGTTGAAGGTGAGGCAGAAATCAGAACTCCTTCCCCATGGCAAGAAACCTTGTGGTTGGCATGTTGTCCAACGTTCAGTGTAGTTGAAACCAGTGTGGCCCATGAGGCCCCGCCCATGCTCGCGGGACACATTGGTCACAAACACACATTGTGACGCTCAGGCTGAGCCCAGTCCTCAAGTAAGGCCGCTCAGTTGCTGGATAAAGAGATAGCATATTGGGCTTGCCATGCCCCTAGGCCCCAATTTTTAACCATATTTCGGGTTGACCCTTCAGTCTTCCCCACGGCTTGGCTTTGGAATTCCTCTTTTGGTGGGATACCTGAGGTAACAAAACTGAATTGAGTCCTCCCATCCCACCGATTGACGAAAAGCAATTGGGAATCGGGCCAAATCCTCAGAGAGGAAGATTCGTCCATGGCCCATGAGGCCTCCCCGACATTCCACGGCCATCGCTGATACAAAATCCAGAGACAAAAGCCTGAGCAAGCGCCTCAGACTCGCACTTTCTTCATATCCTGAAGAGTTCCTCTCATGGTTTGTAGATCGGGCCTGCCATACCTACGTCCCCAAACCTAAGCTGTGTTTGTGTTTTCAGATTTCTGTCCTCAAAGTCTTGGACCCCACACCCTCCGGGCTGGGCCCCTGGAGCCACACATTAGGACTGTGCCTACAAATCCATGGGAATTCTGCCCATTCCATGGTCCAAAATCGTACAAATTAGGAGAAACCTCCAAAGTCCCTGAGGCCATCACAATAGTGTAGATCGCCCGGAACAAACAAGGGCTGTCTGACACCAGCTGATAATCGACCTCCACTCATACCATAGATGGATGTCCCCAGAGAAGAAGATTGAACCAGACAGGACCCTAGGCCATAATAGGATCCATTGCTTTGGCTTACAGGCATGTGTCCTCAAAAGCCTGATTCCAATACGAGCATAGGGGTTTTCCTGAGGCACCCATCAGAACTCATCTCGTCTCCACAAGGAAACCTGTGCATGGGAGCCATGTCCAAAGCTTAGGAGAGTACTTCAGGGTCCCGGTGCCACCGCCCCATTCCAAGGCCCTCATGGACACAAAAACACATTAGGACCCATCCTCAGGAAAGGCCATTTCAACTCAGCCACCCCGGTTGCTCCGGCAGAGCCATCAGATCTAAACTGTCTTGTTGCTAGGAGACAAATGGAATGCGAGGCGGGCTTCCCAGGCATCCATCCGCGAACGGTGCTCTGGAGTCATTCCATATGGGATGTCCTGGAGCTGTCCAACAGGTCTCAATTGTCCCGCAGAAGGAATCCTTGAAGGGGGCATCCCACAACTCCCAACGTGGGAAAACCTCAATGGCCTCGAGATTCCGCTCCCTTCATGAAGCGGCCGTCATGCTCAGGAACTCCAACCTGAGCCAACGTCTGATCCTCGCCCTGACTTCAGATGCATGAGATATTGGTTCAGATCTGCAGGGGGTACCTGCCGTGCCCTCGCCCTGAAACCCAAGTCTAGCTTGTCTTCTCAGACTTCCATCCTCACACTCCTGGCCCCAAAGCCCTCAAGTTTGGCAATTCCGGACCCACAATGCAGCACTCTGCCTGCCCTCTAGAAAAAAAAATTATTGCCTCATGAGCTGCCCAGGCACCTTAAATGAGGGTAAACCTACACAGCACTGGACTTTACCCAAATTATATAGTGTAACCTGGGCACTAATGCACTGTCGAACACAACCTGAGCCCGGACCTCCTGACCAACACCCAGAAAGCTGACCGCACACTGAGCACATAAAACCCGCCATGGCCTTAGGTCATCATCTCTTCCCTACCTCAGTTTTCAGGCTTCAGAACCGAGACCTTATCTCCAATCACTGCCCAGGGGTGAGTGTGATGCAGAAATCAAACTCCTCCTTACCCATGGCAAGAACCCTTGTGGGTGGCACGTTGTCCAACGTTCAGTGTAGGAGAAACCAGCATTCACCCTGAGGCCCCGCCCATTCTTGAGTGCGAAGAGGGCATACACACGCATTGTGACCCTCAGCATGAGTCCTGTCCTCTAGTTAGTCCTCTCCGTGGCTGGACCATTAGATGTCATAATGGGCTTGACATGTCCCTAGGCCCCAATTTTTAACCAGATTTCTGCTTGTCCAGTCGCCCCTCCCCAGGGCTCTACTCTGGAATCCATCATTTTTTGGGACACCTGAGGTTAAAAAAGAAAAAAACTACAAAAAAAAAAAAAAACGGATTTCTTCCAGCCCACAGAATGACCTCAAACTCTTTGGACGGGGCCAAACCACCAGAGAGTAAGACTTGTCCATTTCCCATGAAGTCACCCAGAAATTCCACGACCAAGAGTGACACGATATCCAGAGACAAAAACTTGAGCAGAGCCTCACACTCGCCCTTCTTTCAAATCCCAAAGAGTTCTCCTCATGGTCTGTAGATCAGTCCTGCCATACCTATGACCCGAAACATAAGCCGAGGTTGTGTTTTCAGACAACTGTCCAAACAGCCCTGGCCCTCACAACCTACAGGCTCAGGCCCCTGGAGCCAAACCTGAGGACTGTACTTGCCCTCTCCAAGGGAATTGTGTGTGCCCATTCCAATGGCCACAACCCTTCTCATAGGATAAACCTCCAAAGTCCCTGATCCATCTCAATAGTGGTGGCTTCCCAGGAAACACAGGGGCAATCTGAGCCCAACTGAGCACCTACCTGCACTCAGACCCATAGACAGATGTCCCCAGAGGTAAAAAGGAAAGAACAGGCCCCTAGGCACTAATCAGATCCATTGCTTTGGTTTCCAGGCATCTCTCCTCAGAGGCCTGGATTTCAAAAGCAGCATATAGCTGTTTCTTGACTCACCCATCAGAAATCATCTCATCTACACATGGGAAACTTGCACGTTGGAGCTGTGTCAAAGCCTTTGTTTAGGAGAACCCTTTTGGGCTCCAGTGCCACCGCTTCATTCCAAGGTCTCCATAGACACAAAAGCACGTTAGGACCCATCCACAGGGGTGTCCATTTCAACTCAGCGGCCTCGGTTGCTCCCCACATATCCAGGAGATCTAACCTGTCATGTTGCTAGGAGACAATTGGAATGCGAGGTGGGCTACCCAGCCATCCATCCTTAGAACCCTGCTCAGAATCATTGGCCTGGAGCCAAACAACAGGTCTCAAATGTCCCGCAGAAGACTCCCTGCAGTTGGAGCTTCTTACAACTCCCATCGTGGGAAAACACCCATGGCCTCGTGATGCCCCCCCCCCATTCATGAAGGGGCCATCAGGGACAGAAACTCCAACCTGAGCGTTCGTCTGATCCTCGCCCTGACTTCAGATGCACGAGAACTCGATTCAGGTCTGTAGATTGTGCCTGCCATGGCCTCACCCAGAAACCTAAGCCTAGCTTGTGTTCTCAGACTTTTGTCTTCAGACTACTGGTCCACAAGCCCTCCAGTTTGGCAATCCAGAACTACAATGCAGCACTCTGCCGGCCCTCCAGAAGAAAAACATTGTCCTCTGGGGCTACCCAGTAACCCCAAATGAGGATCAACCTGCACCGACCTTGGCTGTACCCCAAATACATAGGCTGACCAGGGCACTAATGCCCTTTCTGACACAGCCTGAGCCTGGACCCCCTGGACCCTCCCAGACAGCTGGCCGCACACTGAGCACATCGAGCCGCCATGGCCTTAGGTCGTCATCTATTCCCAACCTCGGTTTTCAGGTTTCAGAACCTAGACTTTATCTCCAATCACTGCCCAGGGTTGAAGGTGATGCAGAAATCAGAACTCCTTCCCCATGGCAAAAACCTTGGGGTTGGCATGTTGTCCAACGTTCAGTGTAGTTGAAAACAGTGTGGCCCATGAGGCCACCCCATGCTCGCGGGCCACATTGGTCACAAACACACATTGTGACGCTCAGGCTGAGCCCAGTCCTCAAGTAAGGACACTCAGTGGCTGGATGAAGAGATAGCACATTGGGCTTGCCATGCCCCTAGGCCCCAATTTTTAACCTTAGTTCGGGTTGACCCTTCAGTCTTCCCCACGGCTTGGCTTTGGAATTCCTCTTTTGGTGGGACACCTGACGTAACAAAACTGAAATGAGTCCTCCCATCCCACAGATTGACGAAGAGCAATTGGGAATCGGGCCAAATCCTCAGAGAGGAAGATTCATCCATGGCCCATTCGGCCTCCCCGACATTCCACGGCCATCGCTGATACAAAATCCAGAGACAAAAGCCTGAGCAAGCGCCTCAGACTCGCACTTTCTTCATATCCTGAAGAGTTCTTCTCATGGTTTGTAGATCGGGCCTGCCATACCTACGTCCCCAAACATAGGCTGAGTTTGTGTTTTCAGACTTCTGTCCTCAAAGTCTTGGGCCCCACACCCTCCAGGCAGGGCCCCTGGACCACACATTAGGACTGTGCCTACCAATCCATGGGAATTCTGCCCATTCAGGGTCCAAAATCGTACAAATTAGGAGAAACCTCCAAAGTCCCTGAGGCCATCCCAATAGTGTAGGTCGCCCGGAGGAAACAAGGGCGGTCTGACAACAGCTGATAATCGACCTCCACTCATACCATAGATGGATGTCCCCAGAGAAGAAGATTGAACCAGACAGGACCCTAGGCCATAATAGGATCCATTGCTTTGGGTTACAGGCATGTGTCCTCAAAAGCCTGATTCCAATAAGAGCAAGGGGTTTTCCTAAGGCACAAATCAGAACTCATCTCGTCTCCACTAGGAAACCTGTGCATGGGAGCCATGCCCAAAGCTTAGGAGAGTACTTCAGGGTCCCGGTTTCACCGCCCCATTCCAAGGCCCTCATGGACACAAAAACACATTAGGACCCATCCTCAGGAAAGTCCATTTCAACTCAGCCACCCCGGTTGCTCCGGCAGAGCCATCAGATCTAAACTGTCTTGTTGCTAGGAGACAATTGGAATGCGACGCGGGCTTCCCAGGCATCCATCCGTGAACGGTGCTCTGGAGTCATTCCATATGGGATGTCCTGGATCTGTCCAACAGGTCTCAATTGTACCGCAGAAGGAATCCATGAAGGGGGCATCCCACAACTCCCAACGTGGGAAAACCTCAATGGCCTCGAGATTCCGCTCCCTTCATGAAGCGGCCGTCATGCTCAGAAACTCCAACCTGAGCCAACGTCTGATCCTCGCCCAAACTTCAGATACATGAGATATTGGTTCAGATCTGCAGGGGGTACCTGCCGTGCCCTCGCCCTGAAACCCAAGTCTAGCTTGTCTTCTCAGACTTCCGTCCTCACACTCCTGGCCCCGAAGGCCTCAAGTTTGGCAATTCCGGACCCACAATGCAGCACTCTGCCTGCCCTCTAGAAAAAAAATTATTGCCTCATGAGCTGCCCAGGCACCTTAAATGAGGGTAAAACTACACAGCACTCGACTTTACCCAAATTATATAGTCTAACCTGGGCACTAATGCACTGTCGAACACAACCTGAGCCCGGACCTCCTGACCAACACCCAGAAAGCTGACCGCACACTGAACACATAAAACCCGCCATGGACTTAGGTCATCATCTCTTCCCTACCTCAGTTTTCAGGCTTCAGAACCGAGACCTTATCTCCAATCACTGCCCAGGGGTGAGTGTGATGCAGAAATCAGAACTCCTCCTTACCCATGGCAAGAATCCTTGTGGTTGGCACGTTCAGTGTAGGAGAAACCAGCATTCACCCTGAGGCCCCGCCCATTCTTGAGTGCGATGAGGGCATACACACGCATTGTGACCCTCAGCATGAGTCCTGTCCTCTAGTAAGTCCTCTCAGTGGCTGGACCATTAGATGTCATAATGGGCTTGACATGTCCCTAGGCCCCAATTTTTAACCAGATTTCTGATTGTCCAGTCGCCCCTCCCCAGGGCTCTACTCTGGAATCCATCATTTGGTGGGACACCTGAGGTCAAAAAAGAAAACAACAACAACAACAACAACAACAAAAAAAAACGGACTTCTTCCAGCCCACAGAATGACCGCAAACTCTTTGGACGGGGCCAAACCACCAGAGAGTAAGACTCGTCCATTTCCCATGAAGTCACCCAGAAATTCAACGACCATGAGTGACACGATATCCAGGATAAAAACTTGAGCAGAGCCTCACACTCGCCCTTCTTTCAAATCCCGAAGAGTTCTCCTCATGGTCTGTAGATCAGTTCTGCCATACCTATGACCCGAAACATAAGCCGAGTTTGTGTTTTCAGACAACTGTCCAAACAGCCCTGGCTTACACAACCTACAGGTTCAGGCCCCTGGAGCCAAACCTGAGGACTGTACTTGCCCTCTCCAAGGGAATTGTGTGTGCCCATTCCAATGGCCACAACCCTTCTCATAGGATAAACCTCCAAAGTCCCTGATCCATCTCAATATTGGTGGCTTCCCAGGAAACACAGGGGCAATCTGAGCCCAACTGAGCACCTACCTGCACTCAGACCCATAGACAGATGTCCCCAGAGGTAAAAAGGAAAGAACAGGCCCCTAGGCACTAATCAGATCCATTGCTTTGGTTTCCAGGCATCTCTCCTCAGAGGCCTGGATTTCAAAAGCAGCATATAGCTGTTTCTTGACTCACCCATCAGAAAACATCTCATCTACACATGGGACACTTGCACGTTGGAGCTGTGTCACAGCCTTTGTTTAGGAGAACCCTTTAGGGCCCCAATGCCATCGCTTCTTTCCAAGGTCTCCATAGACACAAAAGCACGTTAGGACCCATCCTCAGGGGTGTCCATTTCAACTCAGTGTCCTCGGTTGCTCCCCACAGATCCAGGAGATCTAACCTGTCTTGTTGCTAGGAGACAATTGGAATGCAAGGTGGGCTACCCAGCCATCCATCCTTAGAACCCTGCTCAGAATCATTGGCCTGGAGCCAAACAACAGGTCTCAATTGTCCCGCAGAAGACTCTCTGCCGTTTGGAGCTACTCACAACTCCCATCGTGGGAAAACACCCATGGCCTCGTGATGCCCCCCCCCATTCATGAAGGGGCCATCAGGGACAGAAACTCCAACCTGAGTGATCGTCTGATCATCGCCCTGACTTCAGATGCACGAGATCTCGATTCAGGTCTGTAGATTGTGCCTGCCATGGCCTGACCCAGAACCTAAGCATAGCTTGTGTTCTCAGACTTTTGCCGTCAGACTACTGGCCCACAAGCCCTCCAGTTTGGCAATCCAGAACTACAATGCAGCACTCTGCCAGCCCTCCAGAAGAAAAACATTGTCCTCTGGGACTACCCAGTAAGCCCAAATGAGGATCAAACTGCACCGACCATGGCTGTACCCCAAATACATTGGCTGACCAGGGCACTAATGCCCTTTCTGACACAGCCTGAGCCTGGACCCCCTGGACCCTCCCAGACAGCTGGCCGCACACTGAACACATTGTGCCGCCATGGCCTTAGGTCGTCATCTCTTCCCAACCTCGGTTTTCAGGTTTCAGAACCTAGACCTTATCTACAATCACTGCCCAGGGTTGAAGGTGATGCAGAAATCAGAACTCCTTCCCCATGGCAAGAAACCTTGTGGTTGGCATGTTGTCCAATGTTCAGTGTCGTTGAAACCAGTGTGGCCCATGAGGCCCCGCCCATGCTCGCGGGCCACATTGGTCACAAACACACATTGTGACGCTCTGGCTGAGCCTAGTCCTCAAGTAAGGCCGCTCAGTGGCTGGATGAAGAGATAGCATATTGGGCTTGCCATGCCCCTAGGCCCCAATTTTTTACCATAGTTCGGGTTGACCCTTCAGTCTTCCCCACGGCTTGGCTTTGGAATTCCTCTTTTGGTGGGACACCTGAGGTAACAAAACTGAAATGAGTCCTCCCATCCCACAGATTGACGAAAAGCAATTGGGAATCGGGCCAAATCCTCAGGGAGGAAGATTCGTCCATGGCCCATGAGGCCTCCCCGACATTCCACGGCCATCGCTGATACAAAATCCAGAGACAAAAGCCTGAGCAAGCGCCTCAGACTAGCACTTTCTTCATATCCTGAAGAGTTCTTCTCATGGTTTGTAGATCGGGCCTGCCATACCTACGTCCCCAAACCTAAGCTGAGTTTGTGTTTTCAGACTTCTGTCCTCAAAGTCTTGGGCCAACCACCCTGCAGGCTTGGCCCCTGGAGCCACACATTAGGACTGTGCCTACCAATCCATGGGAATTCTGCCCATTCCATGGTCCAAAATAATACAAATTAGGAGAAACGTCCAAAGTCCCTGAGGCCATCCCAATAGTGTAGGTCGCCAAAACAAACAAGGGCTGTCTGACGCCAGCTGATAATCACCCTCCACTCATACCATAGATGGATGTCCCCAGAGAAGAAGATTGAACCAGACAGGACCCTAGGCCATAATAGGATCCATTGCTTTGGGTTACAGGCATGTGTCCTCAAAAGCCTGATTCCAATACGAGCATAGGGGTTTTCCTGAGGCACCCATCAGAACTCATCTCGTCTCCACAAGGAAACCTGTGCATGGGAGCCATGTCCAAAGCTTAGGAGAGTACTTCAGGGTCCCGTTGCCACCGCCCCATTCCAAGGCCCTCATGGACACAAAAACACATTAGGACCCATCCTCAGGAAAGTCCATTTCAACTCAGCCACCGCGGTTGCTCCGGCAGAGCCATCAGATCTAAACTGTCTTGTTGCTAGAAGACAATTGGAATGCGAGGCGGGCTTCCCAGGCATCCATCCGCGAACGGTGCTCTGGAGTCATTCCATATGGGATGTCCTGGAGCTGTCCAACAGGTCTCAATTGTCCCGCAGAAGGAATCCTTGAAGGGGGCATCCCACAACTCCCAACGTGGGAAAACCTCAATGGCCTCGAGATTCCGCTCCCTTCATGAAGCGGCCGTCATGCTCAGAAACTCCAACCTGAGCCAACGTCTGATCCTCGCCCTGACTTCAGATGCATGAGATATTGGTTCAGACCTGCAGGGGGTACCTGCCATGCCCTCGCCCTGAAACCCAAGTCTAGCTTGTCTTCTCAGACTTCCGTCCTCACACTCCTGGCCCCGAATCCCTCAAGTTTGGCAATTCCGGACCCACAATGGAGCACTCTGCCTGCCCACTAGAAAAAAAAATATTGCCTCATGAGCTGCCCAGGCACCTTAAATGAGGGTAAACCTACACAGCACTCGACTTTTCCCAAATTATATAGTGTAACCTGGGCACTAATGCACTGTCGAACAAACCTGAGCCCGGAGCTCCTAACCAACACCCAGAAAGCTGACCGCACACTGAGCACATAAAACCCGCCATGGCCTTAGGTCATCATCTCTTTCCTACCTCAGTTTTCAGGCTTCAGAACCGAGACCTTATCTCCAATTACTGCCCAGGGGTGAGTGTGATGCAGAAATCAGAATTCCTCCTTACCCATGGCAAGAATCCTTGTGGTTGGCACGTTCAGTGTAGGAGAAACCAGCATTCACCCTGAGGCCCCGCCCATTCTTGAGTGCGATGAGGGCATACACACGCATTGTGACCCTCAGCATGAGTCCTGTCCTCTAGTAAGTCCTCTCAGTGGCGGGACCCTTAGATGTCATAATGGGCTTGACATGTCCCTAGGCCCCAATTTTTAACCAGATTTCTGATTGTCCAGTCGCCCCTCCCCAGGGCTCTACTCTGGAATCCATCATTTGGTGGGACACTTGAAGTTAAAAAAGAAAAAAACAACAACAACAACAACAACAACAAAAAAAAAAACGGACTTCTTCCAGCCCACAGAATGACCGCAAACTCTTTGGACGGGGCCAAACCACCAGAGAGTAAGACTCGTCCATTTCCCATGAAGTCACCCAGAAATTCAACGACTATGAGTGACACGATATCCAGGATAAAAACTTGAGCAGAGCCTCACACTCGCCCTTCTTTCAAATCCCGAAGAGTTCTCCTCATGGTCTGTAGATCAGTTCTGCCATACCTATGACCCGAAACATAAGCCGAGTTTGTGTTTTCAGACAACTGTCCAAACAGCCCTGGCCTACACAACCTACAGGCTCAGGCCCCTGGAGCCAAACCTGAGGACTGTACTTGCCCTCTCCAAGGGAATTGTGTGTGCCCATTCCAATGGCCACAACCCTTCTCATAGGATAAACCTCCAAAGTCCCTGATCCATCTCAATAGTGGTGGCTTCCCAGGAAAAACAGGGGCAATCTGAGCCCAACTGAGCACCTACCTGCACTCAGACCCATAGACAGATGTCCCCAGAGGTAAAAAGGAAAGAACAGGCCCCTAGGCACTAATCAGATCCATTGCTTTGGTTTCCAGGCATCTCTCCTCAGAGGCCTGGATTTCAAAAGCAGCATATAGCTGTTTCTTGACTCACCCATCAGAAAACATCTCATCTACACATGGGACACTTGCACGTTGGAGCTGTGTCAAAGCCTTTGTTTAGGAGAACCCTTTTGGTCCCCAGTGCCACCGCTTCATTCCAAGGTCTCCGTAGCCACAAAAGCACGTTAGGACCCATCCCCAGGGGTGTCCATTTCAACTCAGCGTCCTCGGTTGCTCCCCAAAGATCCAGGAGATCTAACCTGTCTTGTTGCTAGGAGACAATTGGAATGCGAGGTGGGCTACCCAGCCATCCATCCTTAGAACCCTGCTCAGAATCATTGGCCTGGAGCCAAACAACAGGTCTCTATTGTCCCGCAGAAGACTCTCTGCAGTTTGGAGCTTCTCACAACTCCCATCGTGGGAAAAAACCTATGGCCTCGTGATGCCCCCCCCCATTCATGAAGGGGCCATCAGGGACAGAAAATCCAACCTGAGCGATCGTCTGATCCTCGCCCTGACTTCAGATGCACGAGATCTCGATTCAGGTCTGTAGATTGTGCCTGCCATGGCCTCACCCAGAAACCTAAGCCTAGCTTGTGTTCTCAGACTTTTGTCGTCAGACTACTGGCCCACAAGCCCGCCAGTTTGGCAATCCAGAACTACAATGCAGCACTCTGCCAGCCCTCCAGAAGAAAAACATTGTCCTCTGGGACTACCCAGTAAGCCCAAATGAGGATCAAACTGCACCGACCATGGCTGTACCCCAAATACATAGGCTGACCAGGGCACTAATGCCCTTTCTGACACAGCCTGAGCCTGGACCCCCTGGACCCTCCCAGACAGCTGGCCGCACACTGAGCACATCGAGCCGCCATGGCCTTAGGTCGTCATCTCTTCCCAACCTCGGTTTTCAGGTTTCAGAACCTAGACCTTATCTACAATCACTGCCCAGGTTGAAGGTGATGCAGAAATCAGAACTCCTTCCCCCTTGCAAGAAACCTTGTGGTTGGCATGTTGTCCAACGTTCAGTGTCGTTGAAACCAGTGTGGCCCATGAGGCCCCGCCCATGCTCGCGGGCCACATTGGTCACAAACACACATTGTGACGCTCAGGCTGAGCCTAGTCCTCAAGTAAGGCCGCTCAGTGGCTGGATGAAGAGATAGCATATTGGGCTTGCCATGCCCCTAGGCCCCAATTTTTAACCATAGTTCGGGTTGACCCTTCAGTCTTCCCCACGGCTTGGCTTTGGAATTCCTCTTTTGGTGGGACACCTGAGGTAACAAAACTGAAATGAGTCCTCCCATCCCACAGATTGATGAAAAGCAATTGGGAATCGGGCCAAATCCTCAGAGAGGAAGATTCGTCCATGGCCCATGAGGCCTCCCCGACATTCCACGGCCATCGCTGATACAAAATCCAGAGACAAAAGCCTGAGCAAGCGCCTCAGACTCGCACTTTCTTCATATCCTGAAGAGTTCTTCTCATGGTTTGTAGATCGGGCCTGCCATACCTACGTCCCCAAATCTAAGCTGAGTTTGTGTTTTCAGACTTCTGTCCTCAAAGTCTTGGGCCAACCACCCTGCAGGCTGGGCCCCTGGAGCCACACATTAGGACTGTGCCTACCAATTAATGGGAATTCTCCCCATTCCATGGTCCAAAATAGTACAAATTAGGAGAAACCTCCAAAGTCCCTGAGGCCATCCCAATAGTGTAGGTCGCCCGGAACAAACAAGGGCTGTCTGACACCAGCTGATAATCGACCTCCACTCATACCATAGATGGATGTCCCCAGAGAAGAAGATTGAACCAGACAGGACCCTAGGCCATAATAGGATCCATTGCTTTGGGTTACAGGCATGTGTCCTCAAAAGCCTGATTCCAATACGAGCATAGGGGTTTTCCTGAGGCACCCATCAGAACTCATCTCGTCTCCACAAGGAAACCTGTGCATGGGAGCCATGTCCAAAGCTTAGGAGAGTACTTCAGGGTCCCGGTGCCACCGCCCCATTCCAAGGCCCTCATGGACACAAAAACACATTAGGACCCATCCTCAGGAAAGTCCATTTCAACTCAGCCACCCCGGTTGCTCCGGCAGAGCCATCAGATCTAAACTGTCTTGTTGCTAGGAGACAATTGGAATGCGAGGCGGGATTCCCAGGCATCCATCCGTGAACGGTGCTCTGGAGTCATTCCATATGGGATGTCCTGGAGCTGTCCAACAGGTCTCAATTGTCCCGCAGAAGGAATCCTTGAAGGGGGCATCCCACAACTCCCAACGTGGGAAAACCTCAATGGCCTCGAGATTCCGCTCCCTTCATGAAGCGGCCGTCATGCTCAGAAACTCCAACCTGAGCCAACGTCTGATCCTCGCCCTGACTTCAGATGCATGAGATATTGGTTCAGATCTGCAGGGGGTACCTGCCATGCCCTCGCCCTGAAACCCAAGTCTAGCTTGTCTTCTCAGACTTCCGTCCTCACACTCCTGGCCCCGAATCCCTCAAGTTTGGCAATTCCGGACCCACAATGCAGCACTCTGCCTGCCCTGTAGAAAAAAAATTATTGCCTCATGAGCTGCCCAGGCACCTTAAATGAGGGTAAACCTACACAGCACTCGACTTTACCCAAATTATATAGTCTAACCTGGGCACTAATGCACTGTCGAACACATCCTGAGCCCGGACCTCCTGACCAACACCCAGAAAGCTGACCGCACACTGAGCACATAAAACCCGTCATGGCCTTAGGTCATCATCTCTTCCCTACCTCAGTTTTCAGGCTTCAGAACCGAGACCTTATCTCCAATCACTGCCCAGGGATGAGTGTGATGCAGAAATCAGAATTCCTCCTTACCCATGGCAAGAATCCTTGTGGTTGGCACGTTCAGTGTAGGAGAAACCAGCATTCACCCTGAGGCCCCGCCCATTCTTGAGTGCGATGAGGGCATACACACGCATTGTGACCCTCAGCATGAGTCCTGTCCTCTAGTAAGTCCTCTCAGTGGCGGGACCCTTAGATGTCATAATGGGCTTGACATGTCCCTAGGGCCCAATTTTTAACCAGATTTCTGATTGTCCAGTCGCCCCTCCCCAGGGCTCTACTCTGGAATCCATCATTTGGTGGGACACTTGAAGTTAAAAAAGAAAAAAACAACAACAACAACAACAACAACAACAAAAAAAACGGACTTCTTCCAGCCCACAGAATGACCGCAAACTCTTTGGACGGGGCCAAACCACCAGAGAGTAAGACTCGTCCATTTCCCATGAAGTCACCCAGAAATTCAACGACCATGAGTGACACGATATCCAGGATAAAAACTTGAGCAGAGCCTCACACTCGCCCTTCTTTCAAATCCCGAAGAGTTCTCCTCATGGTCTGTAGATCAGTTCTGCCATACCTATGACCCGAAACATAAGCCGAGTTTGTGTTTTCAGACAACTGTCCAAACAGCCCTGGCCTACACAACCTACAGGCTCAGGCCCCTGGAGCCAAACCTGAGGACTGTACTTGCCCTCTCCAAGGGAATTGTGTGTGCCCATTCCAATGGCCACAACCCTTCTCATAGGATAAACCTCCAAAGTCCCTGATCCATCTCAATAGTGGTGGCTTCCCAGGAAAAACAGGGGCAATCTGAGCCCAACTGAGCACCTACCTGCACTCAGACCCATAGACAGATGTCCCCAGAGGTAAAAAGGAAAGAACAGGCCCCTAGGCACTAATCAGATCCATTGCTTTGGTTTCCAGGCATCTCTCCTCAGAGGCCTGGATTTCAAAAGCAGCATATAGCTGTTTCTTGACTCACCCATCAGAAAACATCTCATCTACACATGGGACACTTGCACGTTGGAGCTGTGTCAAAGCCTTTGTTTAGGAGAACCCTTTTGGTCCCCAGTGCCACCGCTTCATTCCAAGGTCTCCGTAGCCACAAAAGCACGTTAGGACCCATCCCCAGGGGTGTCCATTTCAACTCAGCGTCCTCGGTTGCTCCCCAAAGATCCAGGAGATCTAACCTGTCTTGTTGCTAGGAGACAATTGGAATGCGAGGTGGGCTACCCAGCCATCCATCCTTAGAACCCTGCTCAGAATCATTGGCCTGGAGCCAAACAACAGGTCTCTATTGTCCCGCAGAAGACTCTCTGCAGTTTGGAGCTTCTCACAACTCCCATCGTGGGAAAAAACCTATGGCCTCGTGATGCCCCCCCCCATTCATGAAGGGGCCATCAGGGACAGAAAATCCAACCTGAGCGATCGTCTGATCCTCGCCCTGACTTCAGATGCACGAGATCTCGATTCAGGTCTGTAGATTGTGCCTGCCATGGCCTCACCCAGAAACCTAAGCCTAGCTTGTGTTCTCAGACTTTTGTCGTCAGACTACTGGCCCACAAGCCCGCCAGTTTGGCAATCCAGAACTACAATGCAGCACTCTGCCAGCCCTCCAGAAGAAAAACATTGTCCTCTGGGACTACCCAGTAAGCCCAAATGAGGATCAAACTGCACCGACCATGGCTGTACCCCAAATACATAGGCTGACCAGGGCACTAATGCCCTTTCTGACACAGCCTGAGCCTGGACCCCCTGGACCCTCCCAGACAGCTGGCCGCACACTGAGCACATCGAGCCGCCATGGCCTTAGGTCGTCATCTCTTCCCAACCTCGGTTTTCAGGTTTCAGAACCTAGACCTTATCTACAATCACTGCCCAGGTTGAAGGTGATGCAGAAATCAGAACTCCTTCCCCCTTGCAAGAAACCTTGTGGTTGGCATGTTGTCCAACGTTCAGTGTCGTTGAAACCAGTGTGGCCCATGAGGCCCCGCCCATGCTCGCGGGCCACATTGGTCACAAACACACATTGTGACGCTCAGGCTGAGCCTAGTCCTCAAGTAAGGCCGCTCAGTGGCTGGATGAAGAGATAGCATATTGGGCTTGCCATGCCCCTAGGCCCCAATTTTTAACCATAGTTCGGGTTGACCCTTCAGTCTTCCCCACGGCTTGGCTTTGGAATTCCTCTTTTGGTGGGACACCTGAGGTAACAAAACTGAAATGAGTCCTCCCATCCCACAGATTGATGAAAAGCAATTGGGAATCGGGCCAAATCCTCAGAGAGGAAGATTCGTCCATGGCCCATGAGGCCTCCCCGACATTCCACGGCCATCGCTGATACAAAATCCAGAGACAAAAGCCTGAGCAAGCGCCTCAGACTCGCACTTTCTTCATATCCTGAAGAGTTCTTCTCATGGTTTGTAGATCGGGCCTGCCATACCTACGTCCCCAAATCTAAGCTGAGTTTGTGTTTTCAGACTTCTGTCCTCAAAGTCTTGGGCCAACCACCCTGCAGGCTGGGCCCCTGGAGCCACACATTAGGACTGTGCCTACCAATTAATGGGAATTCTCCCCATTCCATGGTCCAAAATAGTACAAATTAGGAGAAACCTCCAAAGTCCCTGAGGCCATCCCAATAGTGTAGGTCGCCCGGAACAAACAAGGGCTGTCTGACACCAGCTGATAATCGACCTCCACTCATACCATAGATGGATGTCCCCAGAGAAGAAGATTGAACCAGACAGGACCCTAGGCCATAATAGGATCCATTGCTTTGGGTTACAGGCATGTGTCCTCAAAAGCCTGATTCCAATACGAGCATAGGGGTTTTCCTGAGGCACCCATCAGAACTCATCTCGTCTCCACAAGGAAACCTGTGCATGGGAGCCATGTCCAAAGCTTAGGAGAGTACTTCAGGGTCCCGGTGCCACCGCCCCATTCCAAGGCCCTCATGGACACAAAAACACATTAGGACCCATCCTCAGGAAAGTCCATTTCAACTCAGCCACCCCGGTTGCTCCGGCAGAGCCATCAGATCTAAACTGTCTTGTTGCTAGGAGACAATTGGAATGCGAGGCGGGATTCCCAGGCATCCATCCGTGAACGGTGCTCTGGAGTCATTCCATATGGGATGTCCTGGAGCTGTCCAACAGGTCTCAATTGTCCCGCAGAAGGAATCCTTGAAGGGGGCATCCCACAACTCCCAACGTGGGAAAACCTCAATGGCCTCGAGATTCCGCTCCCTTCATGAAGCGGCCGTCATGCTCAGAAACTCCAACCTGAGCCAACGTCTGATCCTCGCCCTGACTTCAGATGCATGAGATATTGGTTCAGATCTGCAGGGGGTACCTGCCATGCCCTCGCCCTGAAACCCAAGTCTAGCTTGTCTTCTCAGACTTCCGTCCTCACACTCCTGGCCCCGAATCCCTCAAGTTTGGCAATTCCGGACCCACAATGCAGCACTCTGCCTGCCCTGTAGAAAAAAAATTATTGCCTCATGAGCTGCCCAGGCACCTTAAATGAGGGTAAACCTACACAGCACTCGACTTTACCCAAATTATATAGTCTAACCTGGGCACTAATGCACTGTCGAACACATCCTGAGCCCGGACCTCCTGACCAACACCCAGAAAGCTGACCGCACACTGAGCACATAAAACCCGTCATGGCCTTAGGTCATCATCTCTTCCCTACCTCAGTTTTCAGGCTTCAGAACCGAGACCTTATCTCCAATCACTGCCCAGGGATGAGTGTGATGCAGAAATCAGAATTCCTCCTTACCCATGGCAAGAATCCTTGTGGTTGGCACGTTCAGTGTAGGAGAAACCAGCATTCACCCTGAGGCCCCGCCCATTCTTGAGTGCGATGAGGGCATACACACGCATTGTGACCCTCAGCATGAGTCCTGTCCTCTAGTAAGTCCTCTCAGTGGCGGGACCCTTAGATGTCATAATGGGCTTGACATGTCCCTAGGGCCCAATTTTTAACCAGATTTCTGATTGTCCAGTCGCCCCTCCCCAGGGCTCTACTCTGGAATCCATCATTTGGTGGGACACTTGAAGTTAAAAAAGAAAAAAACAACAACAACAACAACAACAACAACAAAAAAAACGGACTTCTTCCAGCCCACAGAATGACCGCAAACTCTTTGGACGGGGCCAAACCACCAGAGAGTAAGACTCGTCCATTTCCCATGAAGTCACCCAGAAATTCAACGACCATGAGTGACACGATATCCAGGATAAAAACTTGAGCAGAGCCTCACACTCGCCCTTCTTTCAAATCCCGAAGAGTTCTCCTCATGGTCTGTAGATCAGTTCTGCCATACCTATGACCCGAAACATAAGCCGAGTTTGTGTTTTCAGACAACTGTCCAAACAGCCCTGGCCTACACAACCTACAGGCTCAGGCCCCTGGAGCCAAACCTGAGGACTGTACTTGCCCTCTCCAAGGGAATTGTGTGTGCCCATTCCAATGGCCACAACCCTTCTCATAGGATAAACCTCCAAAGTCCCTGATCCATCTCAATAGTGGTGGCTTCCCAGGAAAAACAGGGGCAATCTGAGCCCAACTGAGCACCTACCTGCACTCAGACCCATAGACAGATGTCCCCAGAGGTAAAAAGGAAAGAACAGGCCCCTAGGCACTAATCAGATCCATTGCTTTGGTTTCCAGGCATCTCTCCTCAGAGGCCTGGATTTCAAAAGCAGCATATAGCTGTTTCTTGACTCACCCATCAGAAAACATCTCATCTACACATGGGACACTTGCACGTTGGAGCTGTGTCAAAGCCTTTGTTTAGGAGAACCCTTTTGGTCCCCAGTGCCACCGCTTCATTCCAAGGTCTCCGTAGCCACAAAAGCACGTTAGGACCCATCCCCAGGGGTGTCCATTTCAACTCAGCGTCCTCGGTTGCTCCCCAAAGATCCAGGAGATCTAACCTGTCTTGTTGCTAGGAGACAATTGGAATGCGAGGTGGGCTACCCAGCCATCCATCCTTAGAACCCTGCTCAGAATCATTGGCCTGGAGCCAAACAACAGGTCTCTATTGTCCCGCAGAAGACTCTCTGCAGTTTGGAGCTTCTCACAACTCCCATCGTGGGAAAAAACCTATGGCCTCGTGATGCCCCCCCCCATTCATGAAGGGGCCATCAGGGACAGAAAATCCAACCTGAGCGATCGTCTGATCCTCGCCCTGACTTCAGATGCACGAGATCTCGATTCAGGTCTGTAGATTGTGCCTGCCATGGCCTCACCCAGAAACCTAAGCCTAGCTTGTGTTCTCAGACTTTTGTCGTCAGACTACTGGCCCACAAGCCCGCCAGTTTGGCAATCCAGAACTACAATGCAGCACTCTGCCAGCCCTCCAGAAGAAAAACATTGTCCTCTGGGACTACCCAGTAAGCCCAAATGAGGATCAAACTGCACCGACCATGGCTGTACCCCAAATACATAGGCTGACCAGGGCACTAATGCCCTTTCTGACACAGCCTGAGCCTGGACCCCCTGGACCCTCCCAGACAGCTGGCCGCACACTGAGCACATCGAGCCGCCATGGCCTTAGGTCGTCATCTCTTCCCAACCTCGGTTTTCAGGTTTCAGAACCTAGACCTTATCTACAATCACTGCCCAGGTTGAAGGTGATGCAGAAATCAGAACTCCTTCCCCCTTGCAAGAAACCTTGTGGTTGGCATGTTGTCCAACGTTCAGTGTCGTTGAAACCAGTGTGGCCCATGAGGCCCCGCCCATGCTCGCGGGCCACATTGGTCACAAACACACATTGTGACGCTCAGGCTGAGCCTAGTCCTCAAGTAAGGCCGCTCAGTGGCTGGATGAAGAGATAGCATATTGGGCTTGCCATGCCCCTAGGCCCCAATTTTTAACCATAGTTCGGGTTGACCCTTCAGTCTTCCCCACGGCTTGGCTTTGGAATTCCTCTTTTGGTGGGACACCTGAGGTAACAAAACTGAAATGAGTCCTCCCATCCCACAGATTGATGAAAAGCAATTGGGAATCGGGCCAAATCCTCAGAGAGGAAGATTCGTCCATGGCCCATGAGGCCTCCCCGACATTCCACGGCCATCGCTGATACAAAATCCAGAGACAAAAGCCTGAGCAAGCGCCTCAGACTCGCACTTTCTTCATATCCTGAAGAGTTCTTCTCATGGTTTGTAGATCGGGCCTGCCATACCTACGTCCCCAAATCTAAGCTGAGTTTGTGTTTTCAGACTTCTGTCCTCAAAGTCTTGGGCCAACCACCCTGCAGGCTGGGCCCCTGGAGCCACACATTAGGACTGTGCCTACCAATTAATGGGAATTCTCCCCATTCCATGGTCCAAAATAGTACAAATTAGGAGAAACCTCCAAAGTCCCTGAGGCCATCCCAATAGTGTAGGTCGCCCGGAACAAACAAGGGCTGTCTGACACCAGCTGATAATCGACCTCCACTCATACCATAGATGGATGTCCCCAGAGAAGAAGATTGAACCAGACAGGACCCTAGGCCATAATAGGATCCATTGCTTTGGGTTACAGGCATGTGTCCTCAAAAGCCTGATTCCAATACGAGCATAGGGGTTTTCCTGAGGCACCCATCAGAACTCATCTCGTCTCCACAAGGAAACCTGTGCATGGGAGCCATGTCCAAAGCTTAGGAGAGTACTTCAGGGTCCCGGTGCCACCGCCCCATTCCAAGGCCCTCATGGACACAAAAACACATTAGGACCCATCCTCAGGAAAGTCCATTTCAACTCAGCCACCCCGGTTGCTCCGGCAGAGCCATCAGATCTAAACTGTCTTGTTGCTAGGAGACAATTGGAATGCGAGGCGGGATTCCCAGGCATCCATCCGTGAACGGTGCTCTGGAGTCATTCCATATGGGATGTCCTGGAGCTGTCCAACAGGTCTCAATTGTCCCGCAGAAGGAATCCTTGAAGGGGGCATCCCACAACTCCCAACGTGGGAAAACCTCAATGGCCTCGAGATTCCGCTCCCTTCATGAAGCGGCCGTCATGCTCAGAAACTCCAACCTGAGCCAACGTCTGATCCTCGCCCTGACTTCAGATGCATGAGATATTGGTTCAGATCTGCAGGGGGTACCTGCCATGCCCTCGCCCTGAAACCCAAGTCTAGCTTGTCTTCTCAGACTTCCGTCCTCACACTCCTGGCCCCGAATCCCTCAAGTTTGGCAATTCCGGACCCACAATGCAGCACTCTGCCTGCCCTGTAGAAAAAAAATTATTGCCTCATGAGCTGCCCAGGCACCTTAAATGAGGGTAAACCTACACAGCACTCGACTTTACCCAAATTATATAGTCTAACCTGGGCACTAATGCACTGTCGAACACATCCTGAGCCCGGACCTCCTGACCAACACCCAGAAAGCTGACCGCACACTGAGCACATAAAACCCGTCATGGCCTTAGGTCATCATCTCTTCCCTACCTCAGTTTTCAGGCTTCAGAACCGAGACCTTATCTCCAATCACTGCCCAGGGGTGAGTGTGATGCAGAAATCAGAATTCCTCCTTACCCATGGCAAGAATCCTTGTGGTTGGCACGTTCAGTGTAGGAGAAACCAGCATTCACCCTGAGGCCCCGCCCATTCTTGTGTGCGATGAGGGCATACACACGCATTGTGACCCTCAGCATGAGTCCTGTCCTCTAGTAAGTCCTCTCAGTGGCGGGACCCTTAGATGTCATAATGGGCTTGACATGTCCCTAGGGCCCAATTTTTAACCAGATTTCTGATTGTCCAGTCGCCCCTCCCCAGGGCTCTACTCTGGAATCCATCATTTGGTGGGACACTTGAAGTTAAAAAAGAAAAAAACAACAACAACAACAACAACAACAACAAAAAAAACGGACTTCTTCCAGCCCACAGAATGACCGCAAACTCTTTGGACGGGGCCAAACCACCAGAGAGTAAGACTCGTCCATTTCCCATGAAGTCACCCAGAAATTCAACGACCATGAGTGACACGATATCCAGGATAAAAACTTGAGCAGAGCCTCACACTCGCCCTTCTTTCAAATCCCGAAGAGTTCTCCTCATGGTCTGTAGATCAGTTCTGCCATACCTATGACCCGAAACATAAGCCGAGTTTGTGTTTTCAGACAACTGTCCAAACAGCCCTGGCCTACACAACCTACAGGCTCAGGCCCCTGGAGCCAAACCTGAGGACTGTACTTGCCCTCTCCAAGGGAATTGTGTGTGCCCATTCCAATGGCCACAACCCTTCTCATAGGATAAACCTCCAAAGTCCCTGATCCATCTCAATAGTGGTGGCTTCCCAGGAAAAACAGGGGCAATCTGAGCCCAACTGAGCACCTACCTGCACTCAGACCCATAGACAGATGTCCCCAGAGGTAAAAAGGAAAGAACAGGCCCCTAGGCACTAATCAGATCCATTGCTTTGGTTTCCAGGCATCTCTCCTCAGAGGCCTGGATTTCAAAAGCAGCATATAGCTGTTTCTTGACTCACCCATCAGAAAACATCTCATCTACACATGGGACACTTGCACGTTGGAGCTGTGTCAAAGCCTTTGTTTAGGAGAACCCTTTTGGTCCCCAGTGCCACCGCTTCATTCCAAGGTCTCCGTAGCCACAAAAGCACGTTAGGACCCATCCCCAGGGGTGTCCATTTCAACTCAGCGTCCTCGGTTGCTCCCCAAAGATCCAGGAGATCTAACCTGTCTTGTTGCTAGGAGACAATTGGAATGCGAGGTGGGCTACCCAGCCATCCATCCTTAGAACCCTGCTCAGAATCATTGGCCTGGAGCCAAACAACAGGTCTCTATTGTCCCGCAGAAGACTCTCTGCAGTTTGGAGCTTCTCACAACTCCCATCGTGGGAAAAAACCTATGGCCTCGTGATGCCCCCCCCCATTCATGAAGGGGCCATCATGGACAGAAACTCCAACCTGAGCGTTCGTCTGATCCTCGCCCTGACTTCAGATGCACGAGATCTCGATTCAGGTCTGTAGATTGTGCCTGCCATGGCCTCACCCAGAAACCTAAGCCTAGCTTGTGTTCTCAGACTTTTGTCGTCAGACTACTGGCCCACAAGCCCGCCAGTTTGGCAATCCAGAACTACAATGCAGCACTCTGCCAGCCCTCCAGAAGAAAAACATTGTCCTCTGGGACTACCCAGTAAGCCCAAATGAGGATCAAACTGCACCGACCATGGCTGTACCCCAAATACATAGGCTGACCAGGGCACTAATGCCCTTTCTGACACAGCCTGAGCCTGGACCCCCTGGACCCTCCCAGACAGCTGGCCGCACACTGAGCACATCGAGCCGCCATGGCCTTAGGTCGTCATCTCTTCCCAACCTCGGTTTTCAGGTTTCAGAACCTAGACCTTATCTACAATCACTGCCCAGGTTGAAGGTGATGCAGAAATCAGAACTCCTTCCCCCTTGCAAGAAACCTTGTGGTTGGCATGTTGTCCAACGTTCAGTGTCGTTGAAACCAGTGTGGCCCATGAGGCCCCGCCCATGCTCGCGGGCCACATTGGTCACAAACACACATTGTGACGCTCAGGCTGAGCCTAGTCCTCAAGTAAGGCCGCTCAGTGGCTGGATGAAGAGATAGCATATTGGGCTTGCCATGCCCCTAGGCCCCAATTTTTAACCATATTTCGGGTTGACCCTTCAGTCTTCCCCACGGCTTGGCTTTGGAATTCCTCTTTTGGTGGGACACCTGAGGTAACAAAACTGAAATGAGTCCTCCCATCCCACAGATTGATGAAAAGCAATTGGGAATCGGGCCAAATCCTCAGAGAGGAAGATTCGTCCATGGCCCATGAGGCCTCCCCGACATTCCACGGCCATCGCTGATACAAAATCCAGAGACAAAAGCCTGAGCAAGCGCCTCAGACTCGCACTTTCTTCATATCCTGAAGAGTTCTTCTCATGGTTTGTAGATCGGGCCTGCCATACCTACGTCCCCAAATCTAAGCTGAGTTTGTGTTTTCAGACTTCTGTCCTCAAAGTCTTGGGCCAACCACCCTGCAGGCTGGGCCCCTGGAGCCACACATTAGGACTGTGCCTACCAATTAATGGGAATTCTCCCCATTCCATGGTCCAAAATAGTACAAATTAGGAGAAACCTCCAAAGTCCCTGAGGCCATCCCAATAGTGTAGGTCGCCCGGAACAAACAAGGGCTGTCTGACACCAGCTGATAATCGACCTCCACTCATACCATAGATGGATGTCCCCAGAGAAGAAGATTGAACCAGACAGGACCCTAGGCCATAATAGGATCCATTGCTTTGGGTTACAGGCATGTGTCCTCAAAAGCCTGATTCCAATACGAGCATAGGGGTTTTCCTGAGGCACCCATCAGAACTCATCTCGTCTCCACAAGGAAACCTGTGCATGGGAGCCATGTCCAAAGCTTAGGAGAGTACTTCAGGGTCCCGGTGCCACCGCCCCATTCCAAGGCCCTCATGGACACAAAAACACATTAGGACCCATCCTCAGGAAAGTCCATTTCAACTCAGCCACCCCGGTTGCTCCGGCAGAGCCATCAGATCTAAACTGTCTTGTTGCTAGGAGACAATTGGAATGCGAGGCGGGATTCCCAGGCATCCATCCGTGAACGGTGCTCTGGAGTCATTCCATATGGGATGTCCTGGAGCTGTCCAACAGGTCTCAATTGTCCCGCAGAAGGAATCCTTGAAGGGGGCATCCCACAACTCCCAACGTGGGAAAACCTCAATGGCCTCGAGATTCCGCTCCCTTCATGAAGCGGCCGTCATGCTCAGAAACTCCAACCTGAGCCAACGTCTGATCCTCGCCCTGACTTCAGATGCATGAGATATTGGTTCAGATCTGCAGGGGGTACCTGCCATGCCCTCGCCCTGAAACCCAAGTCTAGCTTGTCTTCTCAGACTTCCGTCCTCACACTCCTGGCCCCGAATCCCTCAAGTTTGGCAATTCCGGACCCACAATGCAGCACTCTGCCTGCCCTCTAGAAAAAAAATTATTGCCTCATGAGCTGCCCAGGCACCTTAAATGAGGGTAAACCTACACAGCACTCGACTTTACCCAAATTATATAGTCTAACCTGGGCACTAATGCACTGTCGAACACATCCTGAGCCCGGACCTCCTGACCAACACCCAGAAAGCTGACCGCACACTGAGCACATAAAACCCGTCATGGCCTTAGGTCATCATCTCTTCCCTACCTCAGTTTTCAGGCTTCAGAACCGAGACCTTATCTCCAATCACTGCCCAGGGGTGAGTGTGATGCAGAAATCAGAATTCCTCCTTACCCATGGCAAGAATCCTTGTGGTTGGCACGTTCAGTGTAGGAGAAACCAGCATTCACCCTGAGGCCCCGCCCATTCTTGTGTGCGATGAGGGCATACACACGCATTGTGACCCTCAGCATGAGTCCTGTCCTCTAGTAAGTCCTCTCAGTGGCGGGACCCTTAGATGTCATAATGGGCTTGACATGTCCCTAGGCCCCAATTTTTAACCAGATTTCTGATTGTCCAGTCGCCCCTCCCCAGGGCTCTACTCTGGAATCCATCATTTGGTGGGACACCTGAGGTTAAAAAAGAAAACAACAACAACAACAACAACAAAAAAAAAAACGGACTTCTTCCAGCTCACAGAATGACCGCAAACTCTTTGGACGTGGCCAAACGACCAGAGAGTAAGACTCGTCCATTTCCCATGAAGTCACCCAGAAATTCAACGACCATGAGTGACACGATATCCAGGACAAAAACTTGAGCAGAGCCTCACACTCGCCCTTCTTTCAAATCCCGAAGAGTTCTCCTCATGGTCTGTAGATCAGTTCTGCCATACCTATGACCCGAAACATAAGCCGAGTTTGTGTTTTCAGACAACTGTCCAAACAGCCCTGGCCTACACAACCTACAGGCTCAGGCCACTGGAGCCAAACCTGAGGACTATACTTGCCCTCTCCAAGGGAATTGTGTGTGCCCATTCCAATGGCCACAACCCTTCTCATAGGTAAAACCTCCAAAGTCCCTGATCCCTCTCAATAGTGGTGGCTTCCCAGGAAAAACAGGGGCAATCTGAGCCCAACTGAGCACCTACCTGCACTCAGACCCATAGACAGATGTCCCCAGAGGTAAAAAGGAAAGAATAGGCCCCTAGGCACTAAGCAGATCCATTGCTTTGGTTTCCAGGCATCTCTCCTCAGAGGCCTGGATTTCAAAAGCAGCATATAGCTGTTTCTTGACTCACCCATCAGAAAACATCTCATCTACACATGGGAAACTTGCACGTTGGAGCTGTGTCAAAGCCTTTGTTTAGGAGAACCCTTTTGGGCCCCAGTGCCACCGCTTCATTCCAAGGTCTCCATAGACACAAAAGCACGTTAGGACCCATCCCCAGGGGTGTCCATTTCAACTCAGCGTCCTCGGTTGCTCCCCACAGATCCAGGAGATCTAACCTGTCTTGTTGCTAGGAGACAATTGGAATGCGAGGTGGGCTACCCAGCCATCCATCCTTAGAACCCTGCTCAGAATCATTGGCCTGGAGCCAAACAACAGGTCTCAATTGTCCTGCAGAAGACTCTCTGCAGTTTGGAGCTTCTCACAACTCCCATCGTGGGAAAACACCCATGGACTCGAGAAGCCCCCCCCCCCATTCATGAAGGGGCCATCAGGGACAGAAACTCCAACCTGAGCGATCGTCTGATCCTCGCCCTGACTTCAGATGCACGAGATCTCGATTCAGGTCTGTAGATTGTGCCTGCCATGGCCTCACCCAGAAACCTAAGCCTAGCTTGTGTTCTCAGACTTTTGTCGTCAGACTACTGGCCCACAAGCCCTCCAGTTTGGCAATCCAGAACTACAATGCAGCACTCTGCCGGCCCTCCAGAAGAAAAACATTTTCCTCTGGGGCTACCCAGTAAGCCCAAATGAGGATCAAACTGCACCGACCATGGCTGTACCCCAAATACATAGGCTGACCAGGGCACTAATGCCCTTTCTGACACAGCCTGAGCCTGGACCCCCTGGACCCTCACAGACAGCTGGCCGCACACTGAGCACATCGAGCCGCCATGGCCTTAGGTCGTCATCTCTTCCCAACCTCGGTTTTCAGGTTTCAGAACCTAGACCTTATCTCCAATCACTGCCCAGGGTTGAAGGTGATGCAGAAATCAGAACTCCTTCCCCATGGCAAGAAACCTTGTGGTTGGCATGTTGTCCAACGTTCAGTGTCGTTGAAACCAGTGTGGCCCATGAGGCCCCGCCCATGCTCGCAGGACACATTGGTCACAAACACACATTGTGACGCTGAGGCTGAGCCTAGTCCTCAAGTAAGGCCTC
Organism: Mustela nivalis; assembly: GCF_964662115.1. Lineage (NCBI taxonomy): Eukaryota > Metazoa > Chordata > Mammalia > Carnivora > Mustelidae > Mustela > Mustela nivalis. The sequence goes on along the minus strand of NW_028136298.1, from coordinate 822,635 downwards.
TCAGTGGCTGGATAAAGAGATAGCATATTGGGCTTGCCATGCCCCTAGGCCCCAATTTTTAACCATAGTTCGGGTTGACCCTTCAGTCTCCCCCACGGCTTGGCTTTGGAATTCCTCTTTTGGTGGGACACCTGAGGTAACAAACCTGAAATGAGTCCTCCCATCCCACAGATTGACGAAAAGCAATTGGGAATCGGGCCAAATCCTCAGAGAGGAAGATTCGTCCATGGCCCATGAGGCCTCCCCGACATTCCACGGCCATCGCTGATACAAAATCCAGAGACAAAAGCCTGAGCAAGCGCCTCAGACTCGCACTTTCTTCATATCCTGAAGAGTTCTTCTCATGGTTTGTAGATCGGGCCTGCCATACCTACGTCCCCAAATCTAAGCTGAGTTTGTGTTTTCAGACTTCTGTCCTCAAAGTATTGGGCCAACCACCCTGCAGGCTGGGCCCCTGGAGCCACACATTAGGACTGTGCCTACCAATCCATGGGAATTCTGCCCATTCCATGGTCCAAAATAGTACAAATTAGGAGAAACCTCCAAAGTCCCTGAGGCCATCCCAATAGTGTAGGTCGCCCGGAACAAACAAGGGCTGTCTGACACCAGCTGATAATCACCCTCCACTCATACCATAGATGGATGTCCCCAGAGAAGAAGTTGAACCAGACAGGACCCTAGGCCATAATAGGATCCATTGCTTTGGGTTACAGGCATGTGTCCTCAAAAGCCTGATTCCAATACGAGCATAGGAGTTTTCCTGAGGCACCCATCAGAACTCATCTGGTCTCCACAAGGAAACCTGTGCATGGGAGCCATGTCCAAAGCTTAGGAGAGTACTTCAGGGTCCCGGTGCCACCGCCCCATTCCAAGGCCCTCATGGACACAAAAACACATTAGGACCCATCCTCAGGAAAGTCCATTTCAACTCAGCCACCCCGGTTGCTCCGGCAGAGCCATCAGATCTAAACTGTCTTGTTGCTAGGAGACAATTGGAATGCGAGGCGGGCTTCCCAGGCATCCATCCGCGAACGATGCTCTGGAGTCATTCCTATGGGATGTCCTGGAGCTGTCCAACAGGTCTCAATTGTCCCGCAGAAGGAATCCTTGAAGGGGGCATCCCACAACTCCCAACGTGGGAAAACCTCAATGGCCTCGAGATTCCGCTCCCTTCATGAAGCGGCCGTCATGCTCAGAAACTCCAACCTGAGCCAAAGTCTGATCCTCGCCCTGACTTCAGATGCATGAGATATTGGTTCAGATCTGCAGGGGGTACCTGCCATGCCCTCGCCCTGAAACCCAAGTCCAGCTTGTCTTCTCAGACTTCCGTCCTCACACTCCTTGCCCCGAAGCCCTCAAGTTCGGCAATTCCGGACCCACAATGCAGCACTCTGCCTGCCCTCTAGAAAAAAAATGATTGCCTCATGAGCTACCCAGGCACCTTAAATGAGGGTAAACCTACACATAACTCGACTTTAACCAAATTATATAGTCTAACCTGGGCACTAATGCACTGTCGAACACAACCTGAACCCGGACCTCCTGACCAACAGCCAGAAAACTGACCGCACACTGAACACATAAACCCGCCATGGCCTTAGGTCATCATCTCTTCCCTACCTCAGTTTTCAGGCTTCAGAACCGAGACCTTATCTCCAATCACTGTCCAGGGGTGAGTGTGATGCAGAAATCAGAATTCCTCCTTACCCATGGCAAGAATCCTTGTGGTTGGCACGTTCAGTGTAGGAGAAACCAGCATTTACCCTGAGGCCCCGCACATTCTTGAGTGCGATGAGGGCATACACACGCATTGTGACCCTCAGCATGAGTCCTGTCCTCTAGTAAGTCCTCGCAGTGGCTGAACCATTAGATGTCATAATGGGCTTGACATGTCCCTAGGCCCCAATTTTTAACCAGAATTCTGATTGTCCCGGCGCCCCTCCCCAGGGCTCTACTCTGGAATGCATCATTTGGTGGGACACCTGAGGTTAAAAAAGAAAACAACAACAACAACAAAAAAAAAAAAAAAACGGACTTCTTCCAGCCCACAGAATGACCCCAAACTTTTTGGACGGGTCCAAACCACCAGAGATTAAGACTCGTCCATTTCCCATGAAGTCACCCAGAAATTCCACGACCATGAGTGACACGATATCCAGAGACAAAAACTTGAGCAGGAGCCTTACACTCGCCCTTCTTTCAAATCCCTAAGAGTTCTCCTCATGAATGTAGATCAGTCATGCCATACCTATGACCCGAAACATAAGCCGAGTTTGTGTTTTCAGACAACTGTCCAAACAACCCTGGCCTACACAACCTACAGGCTCGGGACCCTGGAGCCAAACCTGAGGACTGTACTTGCCCTCTCCAAGGGAATTGTGTGTGCCCATTCCAATGGCCACAACCCTTCTAATAGGATAAACCTCCAAAGTCCCTGCTCCATCTCAATAGTGGTGGCTTCCCAGGAAAAACAGGGGCAATCGGAGCCCAACTGAGCACCTACCTGCACTCAGACCCATAGACTGATGTCCCCAGAGGTAAAAAGGAAAGAAAAGGCCCCTAGGCACTAATCAGATCCATTGCTTTGGTTTCCAGGCATCTCTCCTCAGAGGCCTGGATTTCAAAAGCAGCATATAGCTGTTTCGTGACTCACCCATCAGAAAACATCTCATCTACACATGCGAAATTTGCACGTTGGAGCTGTGTCAAAGCCTCTGTTTAGGAGAATTCTTTAGGGCCCCAGTGCCACCGCTTCATTCCAAGGTCTCCATAGATACAAAAGCACGTTAGGACCCATCCCCAGGGGTGTCCATTTCAACTCAGCGTTTTCGGTTGCTTCCCACAGATCCAGGAGATCTAACCTGTCTTGTTGCTAGGAGACTATTGGAATGCGAGGTGGGCTACCCAGCCATCCATCCTTAGAACCCTGCTCAGAATCATTGGCCTGGAGCCAAGCAACAGGTCTCAATTGTCCTGCAGAAGACTCTCTGCAGTTTGCAGCTTCTCACAACTCCCATCGTGGGAAAACACCCATGGCCTCGTGATGCCCCCCCCATTCATGAAGGGGCCATCAGGGACAGAAACTCCAACCTGAGCGATCGTCTGATCCTCGCCCTGACTTCAGATGCACGAGATCTCGATTCAGGTCTGTAGATTGTGCCTGCCATCGCCTCACCCAGAAACCTAAGCCTAGCTTGTGTTCTCAGACTTTTGTCGTCAGACTACTTGCCCACAATCCCTCCAGTTTGGCAATCCAGAACTACAATGCAGCACTCTGCCGGCCCTCCAGAAGAAAAACATTATCCTCTGGGGCTACCCAGTAACCCCAAATGAGGATCAACCTGCACCGACCTTGGCTGTACCCCAAAGACATAGGCTGACCAGGGCACTAATGCCCTTTCTGACACAGCCTGAGCTTGGAGCCCCTGGCCCCTCCCAGACAGCTGGCCGCACACTGAGCACATCCAGCCGCCATGGCCTTAGGTCGTCATCTCTTCCCAACCTCGGTTTTCAGGTTTCAGAACCTAGACCTTATCTCCAATCAGTGCCCAAAGTTGAAGGTCATGCAGAAATCAGAACTCCTTCCCCATGGCAAGAAACCTTGTGGTTGGCATGTTGTCCAACGTTCAGTGTCGTTGAAACCAGTGTGGCCCATGAGGCCCCGCCCATGCTCGCGGGCCACATTAACAAACACACATTGTGACCCTCAGGCTGAGCCCAGTCCTCAAGTAAGGCCACTCAGTGGCTGGATGAAGAGATAGCATATTGGGCTTGCCATGCCCCTAGGCCCCAATTTTTAACCATAGTTCGGGTTGTCCCTTCAGTCTTCCCCACGGCTTGGCTTTGGAATTCCTCTTTTGGTGGGTCACCTGAGGTAACAAACCTGAAATGAGTCCTCCCATCCCACAGTTTGACGAAAAGCAATTGGGAATCGGGCCAAATCCTCAGAGAGGAAGATTTGTCCTTGGCCCATGAGGCCTCCCCGACATTCCTCGGCCATCGCTGATACAAAATCCAGAGACAAAAGCCTGAGCAAGCGCCTCAGACTCGCACTTTCTTCATATCCTGAAGATTTCTTCTCATGGTTTGTCGATCGGGACTGCCATACATACGTCCCCAAACCTAAGCTGAGTTTGTGTTTTCAGACTTCTGTCCTCAAAATCTTGGGCCACACACGCTCCAGGCTTGGCGCCTGGAGCCACACATTAGGACTCTGCCTACCAATCCATGGGAATTCTGCCCATTCCATGGTCCAAAATCGTACAAATTAGGAGAAACCTCCAAAGTCCCAGAGGCCATCCCAATAGTGTAGGTCGCCCGGAACAAACAAGGACTGTCTGACACCAGCTGATAATCGACATCCACTCATACCATAGATGGATGTCCCCAGAGAAGAAGATTGAACCAGACAGGACCCTAGGCCATAATAGGATCCATTGCTTTGGGATACAGGCATGTGTCCTCAAAAGCCTGATTCCAATACGAGCATAGGGGTTTTCCTGAGGCACCCATCAGAACTCATCTCGTCTCCACAAGGAAACCTGTGCATGGGAGCCATGTCCAAAGCTTAGGAGAGTACTTCAGGGTCCCGGTGCCACCGCCCCATTCCAAGGCCCTCATGGACACAAAAACACATTAGGACCCATCCTCAGGAAAGTCCATTTCAACTCAGCCACCCCGGTTGCTCCGGCAGAGCCATCAGATCAAAACTGTCTTGTTGTTAGGAGACAATTGGAATGCGAGGCGGGCTTCCCAGGCATCCATCCGCGAACGGTGCTCTGGAGTCATTCCATATGGGATGTCCTGGAGCTGTCCAACAGGTCTCAATTGTCCCGCAGAAGGAATCCTTGAAGGGGGCATCCCACAACTCACAACGTGGGAAAACCTCAATGGCCCCGAAATTCCGCTACTTCATAAAGCGGCCGTCATGCACAGGAACTCCAACCAGAGCCAACGTCTGATCCTCGCCCTGACTTCAGAAGCATGAGATAGTGGTTCAGATCTGCAGGGGGTACCTGCCGTGCCCTCGCCCTGAAACCCAAGTCTAGCTTGTCTTCTCAGACTTCCGTCCTCACACTCCTGGCCCCGAAGCCCTCAAGTTTGGCAATTCCGGACCCACAATGCAGCACTCTGCCTGCCCTCTAGAAAAAAAATTATTGCCTCATGAACTGCCCAGGCACCTTAAATGAGGGTAAACCTACACAGAACTCGACTTTAACCAAATTATATAGTCTAACCTGGGCACTAATGCACTGTCGAACACAACCTGAGCCCGGACCTCCTGACCAACACCCAGAAAGCTGACCGCACACTGAACACATAAAACCCGTCATGGCCTTAGGTCATCATCTCTTCCCTACCTCAGTTTTCAGGCTTCAGAACCGAGACCTTATCTCCAAACACTGCCCAGAGTTGAGTGTGATGCAGAAATCAGAACTCCTCCTTACCCATGGCAAGAATCCTTGTGGTTGGCACGTTCAGTGTAGGAGAAACCAGCATTCACCCTGAGGCCCCCCCCATTCTTGAGTGCGATGAGGGCATACACACGCATTGTGACCCTCAGCATGAGTCCTGTCCTCCTTAACTCCTCTCAGTGGCTGAACCATTTGATGTCATAATGGGCTTGACATGTCCCTAGGCCCCAATTTTTAACCAGATTTCTGATTGTCCAGGCGCCCCTCCCCAGGGCTCTACTCTGGAATCCATCATTTGGTGGGACACCTGAGGTTAAAAAAGAAAACAACAGCAACAACAAAAAAAAAAACGGACTTCTTCCAGCCCATAGAATGACCCTAAACTCTTTGGACTGGGCCAAACCACCAGAGAGTAAGACTCGTCCATTTCCCATGAAGTCACCCAGAAATTCCACGACCATGAGTGACACGATATCAAGAGACAAAAACTTGAGCAGGAGCCTCACTCGCCCTTCTTTCAAATCCCGAAGAGTTCTCCTCATGGTCTGTAGATCAGTCCTGCCATACCTATGACCCGAAACATAAGCCGAGTTTGTGTTTTCAGACAATTGTCCAAACAGCCCTGGCCTACACAACATACAAGCTCGGGCCCCTGGAGCCAAACCTGAGGACTGTACTTACCCTCTCCAAGGGAATTGTGTGTGCCCATTCCAATGGCCACAACCCTTCTAATAGGATAAACCTCCAAAGTCCCTGCTCCATCTCAATAGTGGTGGCTTCCTAGGAAAAACAGGGGCAATCTGAGCCCAAGTGAGCACCTACCTGCACTCAGACCCATAGACAGATGTCCCCAGAGGTAAAAAGGAAAGAAAAGGCCCCTAGGCACTAATCAGATCCATTGCTTTGGTTTCCAGGCATCTCTCCTCAGAGGCCTGGATTTCAAAATCAGCATATAGCTGTTTCTTGACTCACCCATCAGAAAAGATCTCATCTACACATGGGAAATTTGCACGTTGGAGCTGTGTCAAAGCCTCTGTTTAGGAGAACCCTTTAGGGCCTCAGTGCCACCGCTTCATTCCAAGGTCTCCATAGATACAAAAGCACGTTAGGACCCATCCCCAGGGGTATCCATTTCAACTCAGCGTTTTCGGTTGCTCCCCACAGATCCAGGAGTTCTAACCTGTCTTGTTGCTAGGAGACAATTGGAATGCGAGGTGGGCTACCAATCCATCCATCCTTAGAACCCTGCTCAGAATCATTGGCCTGGAGCCAAACAACAGGTCTCAATTGTCCTGCAGAAGACTCTCTGCAGTTTGCAGCTTCTCACAACACCCATCGTGGGAAAACACTCATGGCCTCGTGATGCCCCCCCATTCATGAAGGGGCCATCAGGGACAGAAACTCCAACCTGAGCGATCGTCTGATCCTCGCCCTGACTTCAGATGCACGAGATCTCGATTCAGGTCTGTAGATTGTGCCTGCCATGGCCTCACCCAGAAACCTAAGCCTAGCTTGTGTTCTCAGACTTTTGTCGTCAGACTACTTGCCCACAATCCCAACAGTTTGGCAATCCAGAACTACAATGCAGCACTCTGCCAGCCCTCCAGAAGAAAAACATTGTCCTCTGGGACTACCCAGTAACCCCAAATGAGGATCAACCTGCACCGACCTTGGCTGTACCCCAAATACATAGGCTGACCAGGGCACTAATGCCCTTTCTGACACAGCCTGAGCCTGGACCCCCTGGCCCCTCCCAGACAGCTGGCCGCACATTGAGCACATCCAGCCGCCATGGCCTTAGGTCGTCATCTCTTCCCAACCTCGGTTTTCAGGTTTCAGAACCTAGACCTTATCTCCAATCAGTGCCCAAGGTTGAAGGTGATGCAGAAATCAGAACTCCTTCCCCATGGCAAGAAACCTTGTGGTTGGCATGTTGTCCAACGTTCAGTGTCCTTGAAACCAGTGTGGCCCACGAGGCCCCGCCCATGCTCGCGGGCCACATTGGTCACAAACACACATTGTGACCCTCAGGCTGAGCCCAGTCCTCAAGTAAGGCCATTCAGTGGCTGGATAAAGAGATAGCATATTGGGCTTGCCATGCCCCTAGGCCCCAATTTTTAACCATAGTTCGGGTTGTCCCTTCAGTCTTCCCCACGGCTTGGCTTTGGAATTCCTCTTTTGGTGGGACACCTGAGGTAACAAACCTGAAATGAGTCCTCCCATCCCACAGTTTGACGAAAAGCAATTGGGAATCGGGCCAAATCCTCAGAGAGGAAGATACGTCCGTGGCCCATGAGGCCTCCACGACATTCCTCGGCCATCGCTGATACAAAATCCGAAGACAAAAGCCTGAGCAAGTGCCTCAGACTCGCACTTTCTTCATATCCTGAAGAGTTCTTCTCATGGTTTGTCGATCGGGCCTGCCATACATACGTCCCCAAACCTAAGCTGAGTTTGTGTTTTCAGACTTCTGTCCTCAAAATCTTGGGCCACACACGCTCCAGGCTTGGCGCCTGGAGCCACACATTAGGACTCTGCCTACCAATCCATGGGAATTCTGCCCATTCCATGGTCCAAAATCGTACAAATTAGGAGAAACCTCCAAAGTCCCTGAGGCCATCCCAATAGTGTAGGTCGCCCGGAACAAACAAGGACTGTCTGACACCAGCTGATAATCGACATCCACTCATACCATAGATGGATGTCCCCAGAGAAGAAGATTGAACCAGACAGGACCCTAGGCCATAATAGGATCCATTGCTTTGGGTTACAGGCATGTGTCCTCAAAAGCCTGATTCCAATACGAGTATAGGGGTTTTCCTGAGGCACCCATCAGAACTCATCTCGTCTCCACAAGGAAACCTGTGCATGGGAGCCATGTCCAAAGCTTAGGAGAGTACTTCAGAGTCCCGGTGCCACCGCCCCATTCCAATGCCCTCATGGACACAAAAACACATTAGGACCCATCCTCAGGAAAGTCCATTTCAACTCAGCCACCCCGGTTGCTCCGGCAGAGCCATCAGATCAAAACTGTCTTGGTGTTAGGAGACAATTGGAATGGGAGGCGGGCTTCCCAGGCATCCATCCGCGAACGGTGCTCTGGAGTAATTCCATATGGGATGTCCTGGAGCTGTCCAACAGGTCTCAATTGTCCCGCAGAAGGAATCCTTGAAGGGGGCATCCCACAACTCACAACGTGGGAAAACCTCAATGGCCCCGAAATTCCGCTACTTCATAAAGCGGCCGTCATGCACAGGAACTCCAACCTGAGCCAACGTCTGATCCTCGCCCTGACTTCAGAAGCATGAGATAGTGGTTCAGATCTGCAGGGGGTACCTGCCGTGCCCTCGCCCTGAAACCCAAGTCTAGCTTGTCTTCTCAGACTTCCGTCCTCACACTCCTGGCCCCGAAGCCCTCAAGTTTGGCAATTCCGGACCCACAATGCAGCACTCTGCCTGCCCTCTAGAAAAAAAATTATTGCCTCATGCGCTGCCCAGGCACCTTAAATGAGGGTAAACCTACACAGAACTCGACTTTAACCAAATTATATAGTCTAACCTGGGCACTAATGCACTGTCGAACACATCCTGAGCCCGGACCTCCTGACCAACACCCAGAAAGCTGACCGCACACTGAACACATAAAACCCGTCATGGCCTTAGGTCATCATCTCTTCCCTACCTCAGTTTTCAGGCTTCAGAACCGAGACCTTATCTCCAATCACTGCCCAGGGGTGAATGTTATGCAGAAATCAGAACTCCTCCTTACCCATGGCAAGAATCCTTGTGGTTGGCACGTTCAGTGTAGGAGAAACCAGCATTCACCCTGAGGCCCCGCCCATTCTTGAGTGCGACGAGGGCATACACACACATTGTGACCCTCAGCATGAGTCCTGTCCTCTAGTAAGTCCTCTCAGTGGCTGAACCATTAGATGTCATAATGGGCTTGACATGTCCCTAGGCCCCAATTTTTAACCAGATTTCTGATTGTCCAGGCGCCCCTCCCCAGGGCTCTACACTGGAATCCATCATTTGGTGGGACACCTGAGGTTAAAAAAGAAAACAACAAAAACAACAACAAAAAAAAAAAACGGATTTCTTCCAGCCCAGAGAATGACCTTAAACTCTTTGGACGGGGCCAAACCACCAGAGAGTAAGACTCGTCCATTTCCCATGAAGTCACCCAGAAATTCCACGACCATGAGTGACACGATATCAAGAGACAAAAACTTGAGAAGGAGCCTCACTCGCTCTTCTTTCAAATCCCGAAGAGTTCTCCTCATGGTCTGTAGATCAGTCCTGCCATACCTATGACCCGAAACATAAGCCGAGTTTGTGTTTTCAGACAACTGTCCAAACAGCCCTGGCCTACACAACCTACAGGCTCGGGCCCCTGGAGCCAAACCTGAGGACTGTACTTGCCCTCTCCAAGGGAATTGTGTGTGCCGATTCCAATGGCCACAACCCTTCTAATAGGATAAACCTCCAAAGTCCCTGCTCCATCTCAATAGTGGTGGCTTCCTAGGAAAAACAGGGGCAATCTGAGCCCAAGTGAGCACCTACCTGCACTCAGACCCATAGACAGATGTCCCCAGAGGTAAAAAGGAAAGAACAGGCCCCTAGGCACTAATCAGATCCATTGCTTTGGTTTCCAGGCATCTCTCCTCAGAGGCCTGGATTTCAAAAGCAGCATATAGCTGTTTCTTGACTCACCCATCAGAAAACATCTCATCTACACATGGGAAATTTGCACGTTGGAGCTGTGTCAAAGCCTCTGTTTAGGAGAACCCTTTAGGGCCCCAGTGCCACCGCTTCATTCCAAGGTCTCCATAGATACAAAAGCACGTTAGGACCCATCCCCAGGGGTGTCCATTTCAACTCAGCGTTTTCGGTAGCTCCCCACAGATCCAGGAGTTCTAACCTGTCTTGTTGCTAGGAGACAATTGGAATGCGAGGTGGGCTACCCAGCCATCCATCCTTACAACCCTGCTCAGAATCATTGGCCTGGAGCCAAACAACAGGTCTCAATTGTCCCGCAGAAGACTCTCTGCAGTTTGCAGCTTCTCACAACTCCCATCTTTGGAAAACACCCATGGCCTCGTGATGCCCCCCCCCCATTCATGAAGGGGCCATCAGGGACAGAAACTCCAACCTGAGCGATCGTCTGATCCTCGCCCTGACTTCAGATGCACGAGATCTCGATTCAGGTCTGTAGATTGTGCCTGCCATGGCCTCACCCAGAAACCTAAGCCTAGCTTGTGTTCTCAGACTTTTGTCGTCAGACTACTGGCCCACAAGTACTCCAGTTTGGCAATCCAGAACTACAATGCAGCACTCTGCCGGCCCTCCAGAAGAAAAACATTGTCCTCTGGGGCTACCCAGTAACCCCAAATGAGGATCAACCTGCACCGACCTTGGCTGTAACCCAAATACATAGGCTGACCAGGGCACTAATGCCCTTTCTGACACAGCCTGAGCCTGGAGCCCCTGGCTCCTCCCAGACAGCTGGCCGCACACTGAGCACATCGAGCCGCCATGGCCTTAGGTCGTCTTCTCTTCCCAACCTCGGTTTTCAGGTTTCAGAACCTAGACCTTATCTCCAATCAGTGCCCAAGGTTGAAGGTGATGCAGAAATCAGAACTCCTTCCCCATGGCAAGAAACCTTGTGGTTGGCATGTTGTCCAACGACAGTGTCGTTGAAACCAGTATGGCCCATGAGGCCCCGCCAATGCTCGCGGGCCATATTGGTCACAAACACACATTGTGACCCTCAGGCTGAGCCCAGTCCTCAAGTAAGGCCACTCAGTGGCTGGATGAAGAGATAGCATATTGGGCTTGCCATGCCCCTACGCCCCAATTTTTAACCATATTTCGGGTTGTCCCTTCAGTCTTCCCCACGGCTTTGCTTTGGAATTCCTCTTTTGGTTGGACTCCTGAGGTAACAAACCTGAAATGAGTCCTCCCATCCCACAGATTGACGAAAAGCAATTGAGAATCGGGCCAAATCCTCAGAGAGGAAGATCGTCCATGGCCCATGAGGCCTGGCCGACATTCCACGGCCATCGCTGATAAAAATCCAGAGACAAAAGCCTGAGCAAGCGACTCAGACTCGCACTTTCTTCATATCCTGAAGAGTTCTTCTCATGGTTTGTAGATCGGGCCTGCCATACCTACGTCCCCAAACCTAAGCTGAGTTTGTTTTCAGACAACTGTCTAAACAGCCCTGCCCTACACAACCTACAGGCTCAGGCCCCTGAAGCCAAACCTGAGGAATGTACTTGCCTTCTCCAAGGGAATTGTTTGTGCCCATTCCAATGGCCACAACCCTTCTAATAGGATAAACCTCCAAATTCCCTGATCCATCTGAAAAGTGGTGGCTTCCCAGGAAAAACAGGGGCAATCTGAGCCCAAATGAGCACCTACCTGCACTCAGACCCATAGACAGATGTCCCCAGAGGTCAAAAGGAAAGAACAGGCCCCTAGGCACTAATCAGATCCATTGCTTTGATTTCCAGGAATCTCTCCTCAGAGCCTGGATTTCAAAAGCAGCATATAGCTATTTCTTAATTCACCCATCAGAAAACATCTCATCTACACATGGGAAACTTGCACGTTGGAGCTGTGTCAAAGCCTCTGTTTAGGAGAACCCTTTAGGGCCCCAGTGCCACCGCTTCATTCCAAGGTCTCCATAGACACAAAAACACATTAGGACCCATCACCAGGGGTGTGCATTTCAACTCAGCATCCTCGGTAGCTGCCCACAATTCCAGGAGATCTAACCTGTCTTGTTGCTAGGAGACAATTGGAATGCGATGTGGGCTACCCAGCCATCCATCCTTAGAACCCTGCTCAGAATCATTGGCCTGGAGCCAAACAACAGGTCTCAATTGTCCTGCAGAAGACTCTCTGCAGTTTGGAGCTTCTCACAACTCCCATAGTGGGAAAACCCCCATGGCCTCGTGATGCCCCCCCATTCATGAAGGGGCCATCAGGGACAGAAACTCCAACCTGAGCGATCGTCTGATCCTCGCCCTGACTTCAGATGCACGAGATCTCGATTCAGGTCTGTAGATTGTGCCTGCCATAGCCTCACCAAGAAACCTAAGCCTAGCTTGTGTTCTTAGACTTTTGTCGTCAGACTACTGGCCCACAAGCCCTCCATTTGGAAATCCAGAACTACAATGGAGCACTCTGCCTGCCCTCCAGAAGAAAAACATTGTCCTCTGGGGCTACCCAGTAACCCCAAATGAGGATCAACCTCCATCGACCTTGGCATTACCCCAAATACATAGGATGACCAGGTCACTAATGCCCTTTCTGACACAGCCTGAGCCTGGACCCCCTGGCCCCTCCCAGACAGCTGGCCGCACACTGAGCACATCCAGCCGCCATGGCCTTAGGTCGTCATCTCTTCCCAACCTCGGTTTTCAGGTTTCAGAACCTAGACCTTATCTCCAATCACTGCCCAAGGTTGAAGGTGATGCAGATATCAGAACTCCTTTCCCATGGCAAGAAACCTTGTGGTTGGCATGTTGTCCAACGTTCAGTGTCGTTGAAACCAGTGTGGCCCATGAGGCTCCTCCCATGCTCGCGGGCCACATTGGTCACAAACACACATTGTGACCCTCAGGCTGAGCCCAGTCCTCAAGTAAGGCCACTCAGTGGCCTTTCTTCTCATGGTTTGTCGATCGGGCCTGCCATACCTACGTCCCCAAACCTAAGCTGAGTTTGTGTTTTCAGACTTCTGTCCTCAAAGTCTTGGGCCACACACGCTCCAGGCTGGGCGCCTGGAGCCACACATTAGGACTCTGCCTACCAATCCATGGGAATTCTGCCCATTCCATGGTCCAAAATCGTACAAATTAGGAGAAACCTCCAAAGTCCCTGAGGCCATCCCAATAGTGTAGGTCGCCCGGAACAAACAAGGACTGTCTGACACCAGCTGATAATCGACATCCACTCATACCATAGATGGATGTCCCCAGAGAAGAAGATTGAACCAGACAGGACCCTAGGCCATAATAGGATCCATTGCTTTGGGTTACAGGCATGTGTCCTCAAAAGCCTCATTCCAATACGAGCATAGGGGTTTTCCTGAGGCACCCATCAGAACTCATCTCGTCTCCACAAGGAAACCTGTGCATGGGAGCCATGTCCAAAGCTTAGGAGAGTACTTCAGGGTCCCGGTGCCACCGCCCCATTCCAAGGCCCTCATGGACACAAAAACACATTAGGACCCTTCCTCAGGAATGTCCATTTCAACTCAGCCACCCCGGTTGCTCCGGCAGAGCCATCAGATCAAAACTGTCTTGTTGTTAGGAGACAATTGGAATGCGAGGCGGGCTTCCCAGGCATCCATCCGCGAACGGTGCTCTGGAGTCATTCCATATGGGATGTCCTGGAGCTGTCCAACAGGTCTCAATTGTCCCGCAGAAGGAATCCTTGAAGGAGGCATCCCACAACTCCCATCGTGGGAAAACCTCAATGGGCCCGAGATTCCGCCCCCTTCATAAAGCGGCCGTCATGCACAGGAACTCCAACCTGAGCCAACGTCTAATACTCGCTCTGACTTCAAAAGCATGAGATATTGGTTCAGATCTGCAGGGGGTACCTGTCGTGCCCTCGCCCTGAAACCCATGTCTAGCTTGTCTTCTCACACTTCCGTCCTCAAACTCCTGGCCCCGAAGTCCTAAAATTTGGCAATTCCGGACCCACAATGCAGCACTCTCCCGGCCCTCCAGAAAAAAAAAAAAAATATTGCCTCATGAGCTGCCCAGGCACCTTAAATGAGGATAAACCTACACAGCACTCGACCTTACCCAAATTATATAGTCTAACCTGGGCACTAATGCACTGTCGAACACAACCTGAGCCCGGACCTCCTGACCAACACTCAGAAAGCTGACCGCACACTGAGCACATAAAACCCGCCATGGCCTTAGGTCATCATCTCTTCCCTACCTCAGTTTTCAGGCTTCAGAAACGAGACCTTATCTCCAATCACTGCCCAGGGGTGAATGTTATGCAGAAATCAGAACTCCTCCTTACCCATGGCAAGAACCCTTGTGGTTGGCACGTTGTCCAACGTTCAGTGTAGGAGAAACCAGCATTCACCCTGAGGCCCTGCCCATTCTTGAGTGCGACGAGGGCATACACACGCATTGTGACCCTCAGCATGAGTCCTCTCCTCTAGTAAGTCCTCTCCTTGGCTGGACCATTAGATGTCATAATGGGCTTGACATGTTCCTAGGCCCCAATTTTTAACCAGATTTCTGATTGTCCAGTCGCCCCTCCCCAGGGCTCTACTCTGGAATCCATCATTTGGTGGGACACCTGAGGTTAAAAAAGAAAACAACAACAAAAAAAAAAAAAAAAAAAAAAAACGGACTTCTTCCAGCCCACAGAATGACCCCAATCTCTTTGGATGGGGCCAAACCACCAGAGAGTAAGAATCGTCCATTTCCCATGAAGTCACGCAGAAATTCCACGACCATAGTTCTGGTGGTCCCTTCAGTCTTCCCCACGGCTTTGCTTTGGAATTCCTCTTTTCGTGGGACACCTGAGGTAACAAAACTGAAAGGAGTTCTCCCATCCCACATTTTGACGAAAAAAAATTGGGAATCGGGCGAAATCCTCATAGAGGTAGATTCGTCCATGGCCCATGAAGCATCCCCGACATTCTACGGCCATTGCTGATACAAATTCCAGAGACTAATGCCTGAGCAAGCGCCTCAGACTCGCTCTATATTCAAATCTTCATGAGTTCTTCTCATGGTTTGTATATTGGGCCTGCCATACCGACGTCCCCAAAAAAAGCTGAGTTTGTGTATCGGAATCACAATCAGAAATCTGCATTCCACATGGCTGTAATGCTTGTTCTTCACATGGAGTCACACCTTCACGTGGGGAACCCTTCATGGCCCCTGATGCCACGCCAAAACACGAGTGCTGCTTGGGCACAAATTCACACTATGACCCTAGCATGAGCCCCATGTCAAAGTAAGGCCTGTCAGGTTCGGGACGTAGATCCTGCATATAGTCCTTGCCATGCCCATAGGCACACAGGACTAACTAGATGGTGTGTTTTCCAGTTGAAGGAACCCACTGCTGTGCTCTAGAGTCCCTCTCCTGGGGGGTTCTTTCTGGCAGAAAACAGTACTCTTCACTTCCCACAGAATGAACCCAAACACTTGGGAGCTTGGACAATCCCCTGAGAGGAAGGCTCTTCCTCGGCCCCTGAGGCAACCCCTACCCTGACCGGACACTGTGAACGCAACACCCAGAGACAAAAGCCTGAGCAACTGCCTCCCACTTGCCCTCCTTTGATATTCAGAGAATCTCCCCTCACGGACTGGAGATCAGGCCTGCCATTACCTTGGCCCCTTCCTGAGCCAAGTTTGCTTTTTCAGACATCAGTCCCCACAGCCCTGGCAAACACAGCCTCTAGGCTGGGTCCTCTGGAGCCATACAACAGGACCATGCCTGCTCTCTCCTGGGAAACTGTGTCCATTCCTTTGGACACACACTTCCAGAATATGAGAAACCTCAAGGCCCCCGAGGACATCCCACTACTGGGAGCCTCCCTGGACACACAGGGGCATTCGGACACAAGCTGAGCAGCTACCTCCACGAAGGCATGCACACAGATGTCAACAGAGATAGAAGTTTGAGCCGGACAGGCCCTTAGGCCATAATCTCAACTCTTGCTTTGGGTTCCAGGTGTTACTCCTCAGAGGCTTTGGTTCGAAGAACAGGATATGGGGCTTTCCTGAGGCACTGAACAGAACTCCTCTCGTCTCCAAATGGGGAGCTTTCTTACTGGGGATGTATCAAACCCTTCAGGTAGTGCCCAAGCAGCACTTGAGTGCTGATTGGGAACAAATTCACACTGTGACCCTAGCATGAGCCCCATGTCAAAGAAAGGCCTGTCAGGGCCTGGACAAAGAGCCCGCATATGGGGCTTGCCAAGCCCCTATGCACCCAATCCTCACCAGGGTTTGAGATTTCCAGTCGCCCCGCCCGTACCTGGGGCTCTTATCTGGAATCCCTTTCTTGGAGAGACCCATGAGCCACACAACACGACTCCACCCTTCCCACAAAATGACCCCAAACTCTTGGGAGCTGGGACAAATCCCCAGAGAGGGATACTCGTCCACAGTACCTGAGGCCACCGCTCCAATCCACGGCTATCCCTGACACAACATCCAGAGACAAAAGCCTGAAGGAACGACTCCCACTCGCCCTTGTTTCAGAGGCCCAGGAGTTCCCTCTCGGGCTGTACCTCCGGCCTGCCATACCCTAGGCACCACTCATAAGCTGACATTGTGTTTAAAGACTTCTGTGCCCACAGCCTGGACCCACACACCTCCAGGCTAGGGCCTCTGGAGCCACAGCGAAAGTTTGTGCCTGCCCTCTCCAAGGAAAGTGTGCTCAATCCATTGACCACAACCCTACAGGTTAGGGAAAAGCTCCAAGGCCCCTGAGGACATCAATAGTGTAGGCCACCCTGGACTAAGAGGGTCTCTCTGACACCAGCGGAGCAACTATCTCCACTTAGACTCTCAGACAGTGTCCCCAGAGACAGAAGGTTGAAATGGACAGGCCCCCAGGCCCTAATATGAACCTTAGCTTTGTTCCATGTGTCCGTTCTCAGAGGACTGTTTACGTAGACCAGCACATGGGGCTTTTCTGAGGCACCAAACAGCGGATCTCTCGTCTCCACATGGGCAGCTTTCTTACTGGGGATGTATCAAACCCTTCAGGTAGGAGAGTTCCCCAGGGCCACTGAACAACCGGCACATTCCAAGGTCTCCATGGACCCAAACGAACATTATGACGCATCCTCAGGAGAGGCCATTTCAACTCAGCCCCCTGGGTCGCGTGTTGCAGAGGCCCCAGATCAAACATATCTTATCGCTAATGGCCAATTGGAATGCGAGGCATGCTGTACAGGGATCCATCCTTCGAACCCTGCTCTCCAGTCCTTCCGTATGGTATGTCCTGGAGCCATGCAACAGGACTCGAATGTCCCGCAGAAGGAAACCTTGTGGTTTGGGGCAACCTCCAAACTCAGCGTGGGAAAACTTCCTTGGCCTCATGAGGCCCCCGCTTCATGAAGGTGCCATCATGGACACATACTCCAGCCTCAGCCAACGTCTGATCCTCAGCCTGACTTCAGATGCAGGAGATTTTGATTCAGCCTCTGCAGAATGGGCCTGCTCTGCCCTTGGCTCCAATCCTCACCCTAGCTTGTGTTTTCAGACTTCCGTCCTCTCACTCCAGGCCCACAAGCCCTCCCTACTGGGAATTCTGGGGCCACACTGAAGCACTCTGTCTGCCTCCCAGGAGAAAAACATTGTCTATGGTGCTGCCCAGAAACCCCAAATGAGGATCAAACTGCTTGGCCCTCGGCAACACCCCAATTGCATAGGCTACCATAAACACTGATGCTCTGAGGCAAATAGCCTGAGCCCAGACCTTCCAACAGACACCGACACAGCTGGCTGCACACCCAGCACGTTGGACCCGCCACTGCCTTAGGCCACCATCCATTCCCAACCTGGGTTTTCAGTCATCGGAACCTAGACCTTATCTCCAATCCCTGCACAGGGGGGAACCTGATACACAAGTCAGAACCCCTCCTTCCCCATGGCAAGAAAACTTGCTGCTGGCAGTGAGTCAAACCTTCAGTGTAGGAGAAAACGACATGGCCCATGAGGCAACGCCCAAGCGTTAGGGCCGCCTTGGGCACAAACACACATTGTGACCCTCAGCGTGAGTACCTTATTCAAGTAACGCCTCTCAGTGACTGGACCAAGAGCCCGCATATGTGGCTTGCCATGCCCATAGGCACCCAGGATTAACTAGATGGTGTGTATTTCAGTTCAGGGAACCCACTGCTGTGCTCTAGAGTCCCTCTCCTGGGGGGTCCCCTGTGGCAGAAAACAGTACTCTTCCCTTCCCACAGAATGAATCCAAACACTTGGGAGCTTGCACAATCCCCCGAGAGGAAGGCTCTTCCTCGGCCTCTGAGACAACCCTACCCTGACCGGACACTGTGAACGCAACACCCAGAGACAAAATCCTGAGTGACTGCCTCCCACTTGCCCTCCTTTGATATCCAGAGGATCTCCCCTCACGGACTGGAGATCAGTCCTGCCATTACCTTGGCCACTAGCTGAGCCAAGTTTGCTTTTTCAGACATCTGTCCCCACAGCCCTGGCAAACACAGCCTCTAGGCTGAATCCTCTGGAGCCATACCACAGGACCCTGCCTGCTCTCTCCTGGGAAACTGTGTCCATTCCTTTGGACACACACCTCCAGAATATGAGAAACCTCAAGGCCCCCGAGGACATCCCACTACTGGGAGCCTCCCTGGACACACAGGGGCATTCAGACACAAGCTGAGCAGCTACCTCCACGAAGGCATGCCCACAGATGTCAACAGAGATAAAAGGTTGAGCCGGACAGGCCCTTAGGCCGTAATCTCAACTCTTGCTTTGGGTTCCAGTTGTTACTCCTCAGAGGCTTTGGTTCGAAGAACAGGATATGGGGCTTTCCTGAGGCACTGAACAGAACTCCTCTCGTCTCCACATGGGAAGCTTCCCTGTTGGAGCTGTGTCAAACACCTCAGTTTGGAGAACCCTGCAGAGTCCCTGAGCCACCTCCACATTCCAAGGTCTCCCAGGCCACCAAGCCACAGTAGGACTCATCTTCAGGAGAGTCCATTTCAACTCTCCCCTCTGGGTAGCTCACCCAGGAGCCTGCAGATTGAGCCTGCCTTGTCCTGACTAAAGAGTGGGAATATGAGGTGGCGTTCCCAGGCATCCATGCTTAGACACCTGCTCTCGAGTCTTTCCGTATGGGGCCTCCTGGAACCATCCAATAGGACTCGACTGTCGTGCAGAAGGAAACCTTGAGGTTTGGAGCAGTTCACAAATCCCATCGTAGGCAAACATCCCTGGCCTAATGAAGCCCTCACCCTTCAGGAAGAGGCCATGCTGGACAAAAACTCTAGCCTGAGGCACGTCTCATAGTTGACATGACCTCAGTGCAGGAGATCTCGTTTCAGCCTCTGCAGAGTGGGCCTGCCGTGCCCTCGGTCCCAAACCTCACGCTAGCTTGTGTTTTCAGACTTCCTTCCTCACACTCCTGGCAAAGAAGCCCTCCGGACAAGAAACTCCAGAACCAAAACCCAGCCCAGTGTCTGCCCAACGGTAGAAAAACGTTTCCCTGTGGGGCTCTCCAGAAAACCCAGATGAGGATCAACCTGCTCGGGCCTCGACGGACCTTGAACTGGATATGCTGCTCTGGGAACTCATGCTCTGTCTGACACAGCCTGAAACCAGACGTCCAGAGAGACAAGGAGACAGCTGGCCGCACACCCAGCACTTCGGACACGCCATGGTCTTATGCCGTCACCTCTTCCTAACCTTGGTTTTCAGATATCTGAACCTAGATATTATATCAATTCTCCACACAGCTGGGTATCGCAAGCACAAAACAGAACTCCTCCTTCCCCATGGCTGTCAAGCTTGCTCTTGGCATGGAGTCACACCTACAGGGTGGGAGAAACCTTCATGGCCCCTGATGCCACGCCCAAACTTGAGTGCTGTTTGGGCACATATTCACACTGTGACCCTCAGCATGAGCCCCATGTCAAAGAAAGGCCTGTCAGGACCTGGACCAAGAGCCTGCATATGGGGCTTGCAAGCCCCTATGCACCCAATCCTCACCAGTGTTTGAGTTTTCCAGTCGCCCCACCTGTACCTGGGCTCTGCTCTGGAATCCCTTTCTTGGAGAGACACATGAGCCAGACAACACGACTCCACCCTTCCCTCAAAATGACCCCAAACTCTTGGGAGCTGGGACAAATCCCCAGAGAGGGATACTCGTCCACAGTCCCTGAGGCCACCGCTCCAATCCACGGCTATCCCGGACACAACATCCAGAGACAAAAGCCTGAAGGAACGCCTTCCACTCGCCCTTGTTTCAGAGGCCCAGGAGTTCCCTCTCAGGCTGTACATCCGGCCTGTCATACCCTAGGCGCCACTCATAAGCTGACTTTGTGTTTTAAGACTTCTGTGCCCACAGCATGGACCCACACAACCTCCAGGCTAGGGCCTCTGAAGCCACAGCGAAAGATTGTGCCGAACCTCTCTAAGGAAAGTGTGTCCAATCCATTGACCACAACCCTACAGTTTAGGGAAAAGCTCCAAGACCCTGAGGCCATCAATAGATAGGCCACCCTGGACTAAGAGGGGCTCTCTGACACCAGCAGAGCAACTATCTCCACTTAGATTCTCAGACAATGTCCCCCGAGACAGAAGGTTGAAATGGACAGGCCCCCAGGCCCTAATATGAACCTTAGCTTTGTTTCCATGTGTCCATTCTCAGAGGACTGTTTTCGTAGACCAGCACATGGAGCTTTTCTGAGGCACCAAACCAAGCATCTCTCGTCTCCACATGGGCAGCTTTCTTACTGGTGATGTATCAAACCCTTCAGGTAGGAGAGTTCTGCAAGGCCACGGAACAACCAGCACATTCCAAGGTCTCCATGGACCCAAACGCACATTATGACACATCCTCAGGAGAGGCCATTTCAACTCAGCCCCCTGGGTAGCGTGACCCAGAGGCAGCAGATCAAACATATCTTGTCGCTTATGGCCAATTGGAATGCGAGGAATGCTGTACAGGGATCCATCCTTCGAACCCTGCTCTCCAGTCCTTCCATATGGTATGTCCTAGAGCCATGCAACAGGACTCGAATGTCCCGCAGAAGGAAACCTTGTGGTTTGGGGCAACCTCCAAACTCAGCGTGGGAAAACTTCCTTGGCCTCATGAGGCCCCCGCTTCATGAAGGTGCCATCATGGACACATACTCCAGCCTCACCCAACGTCTGATCCTCAGCCTGACTTCAGATGCAGGAGATTTTGATTCAGCCTCTGCCGATTGGGCCTGCTCTGCCCTTGGCTCCAATCCTCACCCTAGCTTGTGTTTTTAGACTTCCGTCCTCACACTCCTTGCCCACAAACCCTCCCTACTGGGAATTCTGGGGCCACACTGAAGCACTCTGCCTGCCTCCCAGGAGAAAAACATTGTCTATGGTGCTGCCCAGAAACCCCAAATGAGGATCAAACTGCTTGGCCCTCGGCAACACCCCAATTGCATAGGCTACCTTAAACACTGATGCTCTGTCGCAAATAGCCTGAGCCCAGACCTTCCAACAGACACCGACACAGCTGGCTGCACTCCTAGGACATTGGACCCGCCACTGCCTTAGGCCACCATCCATTCCCAACCTGGGTTTTCAGTCATCGGATCCAGGACCTTATCTCCAATCCCTGCACAGGGGGGAACCTGATGCACAAATCAGAACGTCTCCTTCCCCATGGCAAGAAAACTTGCTGCTGGCAGTGAGTCAAACCTTCAGTGTAGGAAAAACGACATGGCCCATGAGGCAACGCCCAAGCTTTAGGGCCGCCTTGGGCACAAACACACATTGTGACCCTCAGCGTGAGTACCTTATTCAAGTAACGCCTCTCAGTGACTGGACCAAGAGCCCGCATATGTGGCTTGCCATGCCCATAGGCACCCAGGACTAACTAAATGGTGTGTATTCCAGTTCAGGGAACCCACTGCTGTGCTCTAGAGTCCCTCTCCTGGGGGGTCCCCTGTGGCAGAAAACAGTACACTTCCCTTCCCACAGAATGAACCCAAACACTTGGGAGCTTGGACAATCCCCTGAGAGGAAGGCTCTTCCTCGGCCTCTGAGACAACCCCTACCCTGACCGGACACTGTGAACGCAACACCCAGAGACAAAATCCTGAGTGACTGCCTCCCACTTGCCCTCCTTTGATATCCAGAGGATCTCCCCTCACGGACTGGAGATCAGTCCTGCCATTACCTTGGCCACTAGCTGAGCCAAGTTTGCTTTTTCAGACATCTGTCCCTACAGCCCTGGCAAACACAGCCTCTAGGCTGGGTCCTCTGGAGCCATACCACAGGACCGTGCCTGCTCTCTCCTGGGAAACTGTGTCCATTCCTTTGGACACACACCTCCAGAATATGAGAAACCTCAAGGCCCCCGAGGACATCCCACTATTGGGAGGCTCCTTGGACACACAGGGGCATTCGGACACAAGCTGAGCAGCTACCTCCCGAAGCCATGCCCACAGATGTCAACAGAGATAGAAGGTTGAGCCGGACAGGCTTTTAGGCCGTAATCTCAACTCTTGCTTTGGGTTCCAGGTGTTACTCCTCAGAGGCTTTGGTTCAAAGAACAGGATATGGGGCTTTCCTGAGGCACTGAACAGAACTCCTCTCGTCTCCACATGGGAAGCTTCCCTGTTGGAGCTGTGTCAAACACCTCAGTTTGGAGAACCCTGCAGAGTCCCTGAGCCACCTCCACATTCCAAGGTCTCCCAGGCCACCAAGCCACAGTAGGACTCATCTTCAGGAGAGTCCATTTCAACTCTCCCCTCTGGGTAGCTCACCCAGGAGCCTGCAGATTGAGCCTGCCTTGTCCTGCTTAAAGAGTGGGAATATGAGGTGGCGTTCCCAGGCATCCATGCTTAGACACCTGCTCTCGAGTCTTTCCGTATGGGGCCTCCTGGAACCATCCAATAGGACTCGACTGTCGTGCAGAAGGAAAGCTTGAGGTTTGGAGTAGTTCACAAATCCCATCGTAGGCAAACCTCCCTGGCTTCATGAAGCCCCCACACCCTTCAGGAAGAGGCCATGCTGGACAAAAACTCTAGCCTGAGGCACGTCTCATAGTTGACATGACCTCAGTGCAGGAGATCTCGATTCAGCCTCTGCAGAGTGGCCCTGCCATGCCCTCGGTCCCAAACCTCACGCTAGCTTTTGTTTTCAGACTTCCTTCCTCACACTCCTGGCAACAAGCCCTACGGACTAGGAACTCCAGAACCACAACCCAGCCCAGTGTCTGCCCAACGGAAGAAAAACGTTTCCCTGTGGGGCTCTCCAGAAAACCCAGATGAGGATCAACCTGCTCGGGCCTCGACGGTCCCCGAACTGGATATGCTGCTCTGGGCACTCATGCTCTGTCTGACACAGCCTGAAGCCAGACGTCCAGACAGACAAAGAGACAGCTGGCCACACACCCAGCACTTCGGACACGCCATGGTCTTATGCCGTCACCTCTTCCTAACCTTGGTTTTCAGATATCTGAACCTAGACATTATATCAATTCTCCACACAGCTGCGTATCGCAAGCACAAAACAGAACTCCTCCTTCCCCATGGCTGTCAAGCTTGCTCTTGGCATGGAGTCACACCTACAGGGTGGGAGAAACCTTCATGGCCCCTGATGCCGCGCCCAAACTTGAGTGCTGCTTGGGCACAAATTCACACTGTGACCCTCAGCATGAGCCCCATGTCAAAGAAAGGCCTGTCAGGACCTGGACCAAGAGCCCGCATATGGGGCTTGCCAAGCCCCTGTGCACCCAATCCTCACCAGTGTTTGAGTTTTCCAGTCGCCCCACCTGTACCTGGGCTCTGCTCTGGAATCCCTTTCTTGGAGAGACACATGAGCCAGACAACACGACTCCACCCTTCCCACAAAATGACCCCAAACTCATGAGGCCCCCGCTTCATGAAGGTGCCATCATGGACACATACTCCAGCCTCTGCCAACGTCTGATCCTCAGCCTGACTTCAGATGCAGGAGATTTTGATTCAGCCTCTGCCGATTGGGCCTGCTCTGCCCTTGGCTCCAATCCTCACCCTAGCTTGTGTTTTCAGACTTCCGTCCTCACACTCCTGGCCCACAAACCCTTTCTACTGGGAATTCTGGGGCCACACTGAAGCACTCTGTCTGCCTCCCAGGAGAAAAACATTGTCTATGGTGCTGCCCAGAAACCCCAAATGAGGATCAAACTGCTTGGCCCTCGGCAACACCCCAATTGCATAGGCTACCTTAAAACACTGATGCTCTGTCGCAAATAGCCTGAGCCCAGACCTTCCAACAGACACCGACACAGCTGGCTGCACACCCAGCACATTGGACCCGCCACTGCCTTAGGCCACCATCCATTCCCAACCTGGGTTTTCAGTCATCGGAACCTAGACCTTATCTCCAATCCCTGCACAGGGGGAACCTGATGCACAAGTCAGAACTCCTCCTTCCCCATGGCAAGAAACCTTGCTCCTGGCCGTGAGTCAAACCTTCAGTGTAGGAGAAAACGGCAAACCTGCCGGGCCTCATGAAGCCCCCCATATCCTTCAGGGAGAGGCCATGCTGGACAAAAACTCTAGCTTGAAGCACTTCTCATAGTAGATATGACCGCAATGCAGGAGATCTTGATTAAGCCTCTGCAGAGTGGCCTGCCGTGCCCTCGGTCCCAAACCTCATGCTAGCTTGTGTTTTCAGACTTCCTTCCTCACACTCCTGGCAAACAATCCCTCCAGAGTAGGATTTGCAGAACCCCGAGCCAGCCCAGTGACTGCCCACCGGTAGAAAACGTTTCCTTGTGGGGCTCTCCATAAAACCCAGATGAGGATCAACCTGCTCTTGCCTCGACGGCACTCAGATTTGATAGGCTGCTCTGGGCACTAATGCTCTGCCTTTCACAGCCTGATGCCAGACGTCCAGACAGGCAAGGAGACAGCTGGCCACACACCTAGCACTTCTGACACGCCATGGTCTTATGCCGTTATCTCTTCCTAACCTTGGTTTTCAGATATCTAAACCCAGATATTATATCAATTCCCCACACAGTTGGGCATCTGAATCACAAATCAGAACTCCTTCTTCCCCATGGCTGTAAGGCTTGCTCTTGGCATGGAGTCACACCTTCAGGGTGGGAGAAACCTTCATTTCCCCTGAAACCACGCCCAAACTTGAGTGCTGCCTTGGGCACAAATTCACTCTGTGACCCTCAGCATGAGCCCAATATCAAAGAAAGGCCTGTCAGGGCCTTGACCAAGAGCCCGCATATGGGGCGTGCCAAGCCCCTATACACCCAATCCTCACCAGTGTTTGAGTTTTCCAGTCACCCCCCCGTTCCTGGGGCTCTGCTCTGGAATCACTTACTTGGAGAGACACATGAGCCAGACAACAGGACTCCACCCTTCCCCCAAAATGACCCCAAACTCCTGTTAGCTGGGACAAATCCCCAGAGAGGGATACTTGTCCACAGTCATTGAGGCCACCCCCAACAATCTACGGCTATCCTGGACGCATCCAGAGACAAAAGCCTGAAGGAATCTCGCCCTTGATTCACAAGCCAAGGAGCTCACTCTCTATCTGTACATCCAGCCTGCCATACCCTCGGCGCCACTCATAAGCTGAGTTTGTGTTTTCAGACTTCTGTGCCCACAGCCTGGACCCACACACCCTCTAGGCTAGGGCATCTGGAGCCACAGCGAAAGTTTGTCCCTGCCCTCTCCAAGGAAAGTGTGCCCAATCCATTGACCACAACCCTACAGGTCAGGGAAAAACTCCAAGGCCCCTGAGGCCATCCTGATAGTGTAGGCTGCCCTGGACTAAAAGGGGCACTCTGACACCAGCTGAGCCATTATCACCACTTAGACTCTCAGACAGTGTCCCCAGAGACAGAAGATTGAAATGGACAGGCCCTTAGGCCCTAATATGAACCTTAGCTTTAGTTTTCATGTGTCTGTCCTCAGAGGACTGGTTTCGTATACCAGCATATTAGGTTTTTCTGAGGCTCCAAACCAAACCTCTCTCGTCTCCACATGGAGTGCTTTCTTACTGGATCTGTATCAAACCCTTCTGGTCGGAGAATTCCGCAGGGCCACAGTACAACCATCACATTCCAAGGTCTCCATGGACAGAAACACACATTATGACGCATCCTCAGGAGAGGCCATTTCAACTAAGCCCGCTGGTTAGCTTGCCCCAGAGCCAGCAGATCAAACATATCTTGTCGTTAATGGCCAAAGGGAATGCGAGGCATGCTGTTCAGGGATCCATCCTTTGAACCCTCCTCTTCAGTCCTTCCGTATGGTATGTACTGGAGCCACTCAACAGGACTCGACTGTCTTGCAGAAGGAAACCTTGTGGTTTGTGGCAACCTCCAAACTCAGCGTGGGAAAATTTCGTTGGCCTCATGAGGCACCTGCTTCATGAAGGTGCTATCAAGGGCACAATCCAACCTCAGCCAACGTCTGATCCTCAGCCTGACTTCAGATGCATGAGATATCCTTTCAGCCTTTGCAGAGTGTGCCTGCTCCCAACCTCACCCTATCTTTTGTTTTCAGACTCTACCCTAGCACTCCTGGCCCAAAAGCCCTCATGATTGGGAATTCTGGTTCCAGAACGAAGCACTCTGCCTGCCCCCCAAAGAAAAACATTGTCTATGGCATTGCTCAGAAACCCCAAATGAAAATCAACCTGCTCAGCCCTCGGCAACACCCCAAGTGCATAGGCTACCCTAAACACTGTGCTCTGTCTTACATAGCCTGAGCCCAGACCTTGTGAGAGACATTGAGACAGTTGGCTTCACACCCAGCACATCGAACCTGCCATGGGTTAGGCCATTTCATCCCTTCCCATTGACCTGGGTGTCTTCCTGGAGGTATATTCTGAGGCTGTGTCAGACTATGCATTTTTTCTGGAGCTTCCTATGGAATTGGGGTGGTATTAGGGGCCTTGCAATTTTCTCTTAATCTGGTGGGTTGGGAAACTGAGACAGGCTGACATTCCTTGGGAGAGCTGGCCCAGTGCTGTTGTGTGTTCCTGGAGGCCCCATCCTGGAGGACATATGGGTCAGGACTCTGGGTCCAAAGTCTTCAGACACAAACTCGGGTAAGAGTTAAGCTCGAGGTGATGGCAGACCCAATCTTCAGACCCTGAGCGAAGCATCTCCAGATATGAAATTCGGACGGCTGTGAGGCAGGAGCACAGTCTTTTCTGTCTGACTTGTTTGTCTATGATGGCCACGAAATGGAGGGGTGGCCTCATGGGTCCATGTGAGATTCTACCTCTCTGGGAATTCTGCTCGGCACCCAAGAGTTTGGTGTATTTCCGGGGGATGGGAGGAGCGCAGTTTTCTGAGTCAGGGATCCCGTCCAAAAAGCCATTCCAGAGATGGGTCCTGGGTTCTGGAGCCTGGATCACCGCAACAAGGCTTAGGATTTGGGCCTAGGGTCCTGCTCTATGTTTTCCTGGTACAGCTCCCGAGTGTTCTTGTTGGAAATGGGTCTCATTCTGAGGGTCACAATGCCTGTTTTTGCCCAGATGCCCATGCTGAGTGGGTGTGACCTCATGGGCTATGCACTTGGCTCCCACTCTGAGGGTTGGACTGCCATCTCAACATTCAGTTTTCCTGCCATGGGGAAGGAGGGGTACTTTTTTATGCTTCAGGTTCCCCCATGGGCAGGAATTTGAGCTAAGTTCTGGGACAGGTGCCTGAATACCCAGTTCACTTTGAGATGAGGTCCTCGGGCCAAGGCAGGACCCACCTGCAGAAAATGAGGCCTGCTTTCTGGGTGGCTGTCAGGAGCTCGGGCTCGAGCTGTGTCAGACAGAACATTCGTGGAGAGTTCGGCCTAAGATATTGGGGTGCTTTTGAGAGCTGTGCAACTGGATCCTCATGGGGGATTTTTGCACAGACCCTTTCTTCACTTCTTCTATCTGGTGAGCAGGCAGATGGCTGCATTACGGCTCCAGAATATCCAAGTTGGAGGGTTTGCAGGCGAGGAGTGTGAGGACAGAAGTATGAAAACATAAGCTACGGTTACGCTCAGTGCCGAGCACATGTCTATTCCAATGTACAGCAGTTGTTTCGAGATCTTCAGCACCTGGGCGAGGGGAAGATGTCTGCTCACGCTGGAGTTTGTATCCATGATGGCCAACAAATGGTGGGGAGGCCTCAAGAATTCTTGGAGGTTTTTCCAAGCTGGAGCTTGTGAGCTGCTCCAAACATCAAGGTGTCCTACTAAGGGACAGCAGAAGTCTTCTTACAGGGCTCCAGGGTCCCCCATATGGAAGATTCGATAGCAATGCTCTCTGAATGGAGGCCTGGGAAGCCAATCTCGTGTTACCATTGCAGCTGAGGAACAGGGTAAGCTTGAACCAATGACACTGATTCCAAGTTCCAAGTGATTTGCGTTGATGGAAGTTCTCAGTCTAACAGGTCCCAATGCTGCTTGGTGTCCAGGGAGACCTTAGAATGTGGTGGCGGCTCTCTGACCATTGAGGATTCTCTATCCTTAGGATTAGACCCAGTACCCAGGAGCCAGGTTTCCTTCTTGGGACAGGAGGTGTGCTCTTGTATGGCTCACGGACCACAGGTTGGACCATATGCTTGAATTTCCAGAACAGACCTCTAGGAAGAGAGACCTCAAAACATAAGCTAGGGTTCTGATGAGGTTTTAGGGCCATGGAAGTTTCAATCTTCGGACTAAGTGCCATTGGCCTGCATGTCATCCTGGAGGTAGGTGCTGAGGCTGTGTCAGGCTGTGCACTTTTTCCAGAGTGGCCTATAATATTGGGGTGCAGTCAGGGGCCTTGCAGTTTTCTCCTAATCTGGACATTTTGGGAAACTGAGATGGGCAGGGTTTCCTCAGGAGAGCAGGGCCAGTGATGTCATGTGTTTCTCGAGGCCCCATCCTGGAGGTCATGTGTGTCAGGACTTTGGGACCAAAGACTTTAGACACAACCTCGGATAAGAGATAGGAGTGAGGTGTTGGCAGTCCGAATCTGAAGACCCTGAGGGAAGCTCCTCGGGATTTGAAATTCAGGTGGCTGGGAGGGAGGAGCACAGGCTTTTCTGTCTGGATTGTGTGTCTAGGATGGCCACTAAATGGAGGGGTGACCTCATGTGTCCGTGGGATATTATTCCACTCTGGTGATTCTGCTTGGCACCCAAGAGTTTGATTTCTTTTTGGGGAAGAGGAAAAGACTGTATTCCATCTCTGGGATCCTGTCCAAACAGGGGTTCCAGAGATGGGTTCTGGGTCCAGACACTGGGAAAACTTAACCAAAGCTTCGATTTGGGATCCTGGTCCAGATCCCAAGGGGGATCTTTGGAAAGGGGTCTCATTCTGAGGGTCACAATGCCTATTTGTGCCCAGCTGCCCGTCCTGTGTAGGCATGGTCTCATGGACCATGCACCTGGTTCCCACTCAGGGTTGTACAGCCATCTCAACATTCAGTTTTCTGGCCATGGGGAAGGAGGAGCACTCTTTTGTGCTTCCGAGTCCCCTATGGGCAGGAATTTGAGCTAAGTCTGGGACAGGTACCTGAATATCCAGGTTGCTTCAAGATGATGGCCTCGGGCCAAGGTTGGACCCACCTGGAGGATATGGGGCCCACTATCTGGGTGGCTGACAGGAGGTCGGGGATCAGGCGGTGTCAGATAGACAATTTATGCAGAGGTCGGTCTATTATATTGGGGTGCCATTGAGGGCCGTGCAGGAGGATCCTCATGTGAGTTTCTCCGAAGACCCATAGGGCACTTCTTTCTGGTGGGCAGGCAGAAAGCTGCACTGTGGCTTCAGAATTCCCAATATGAAGGGCTTGTAGGCGAGGAGTGTGAAGACAGAAGTCTGAAAACACAAGCCACGGATAAGCTCAGTGCCGACCACAGGACCATTCCATTGTGCAGTGGTTGTTTCGAGATTTCCAGCACCTGAGTATGGGCGAGGGTCAGATGTCTGCTCACGCTGGGTTTGCATCCATGATGGTCAACGAATTGTGGGGTGGCCTCAAGAATTCTTGGAGATTTTCCCAAGCAGGACCTTGTGAGCTGCTCCAAACAGCAAGGTGTCCTACTGTGGGACAGGGGAAGTCCGCTTACAAGGCTCCAGGGTCCCCCATATAGAAAGATTCGACAGCAGAGGTCTCTGAATGGGGGCCTGGGAAGTCTTCCTTGCATGACCATTGCAGCTGAGGAACATTGCAGGCTTGATCTGCTGGTTTTTGTTCAAATTTCCAAGTGATCTAAGTTGACGGATGTTCTCAGTCTAATGAGTCACAATGCTGCTTGGTGTCCAGGGAGACCTTAGAATGTGGTGGTGAGGGTGCCTGGGTGGCTCAATGGGCTAAGCCGCTGCCTTCGGCTCAGGTCATGATCTCAGGGTCCTGGGATTGAGTCCCGCATCGGGCTCTCTGCTCAGCAGGGAGCCTGCTTCTTCCTCTCTCTCTCTCTGTCTTCCTCTATGCCTACTTGTGATCTCTGTCTGTCAAATAAATAAATAAAATCTATATAAAAAAAAAGAATGTGGTTGTGGGTCTGTGGCCATGCAGGATTCTCCTACCTGAGGGTTAGACCCAGTTCCCAGGAGCCAGGTTCCCTTCTCGGGACAGGAGGGGTTCTCTTGTATGGCTCAGGGACCACATGTCGGATCATATGTTGGATTTCAAGACCAGGCCTCTGGGCACTGAGGCCTGCATATCTAGGCTAGGGTTCTTATGAGGTTGTAGGGGCATGTCATCCTCAACCTTCGGACTTAGGGACTTTGACCTGTGAGTCTTCCTGGAGGTAGATGCTCAGGCTGTGTCAGACTGTGCATTTTTTCCAGAGTGGCCTATGAAATTGGGGTGGGCTCAGGGGCCTTGCAGGCTTTTCCTAATCTGGAGGGTTTGTGCAACTGAGACGGCAGAATTTCATCCAGAGATCAGGCCCAGTGATGTAGTGTGGTTCTGTCAGCCCCATCCTGCAGGGAATGTGGTTAAGGGCTCTGGGACCAAAGTCTTCAGACACAAAATTGTGTATCAATTAGGAGGGAGGTGATGGCAGCCCCGATCTGCAGACGCTGAGGGCAGCTCCTCAGGATTTGAAATTCGTGTGGCTGGGAGGCAGGAGCAAAGGCTTTTCTGTCTGGATTGTGTCTAGGATGGCCTTGGAATGGTGGGGTGTCCTCATGTGTCCATGAAATATTCTACCTCTCTGGGGATTCTGCCCAGCACCCAAGAGTTTGGTGTCTCACTGGGAAGGAGAGAGCGTGGTTTACTGTTTCAGTGTTTCCGTCAACACAGGGATTCCAAGATGGGTTATAGGTCCCTGTGCCTGGATAACCCTACAAAGGCTTAGTATTTGGGCCTAGAGGCTTGACTGCCTGTCTCTGTGGGGCTTTGGTTCAGCTCCCATGGAGACTTGTTGGAAATGGGTCTCAGGGTAAGGGTCACAATGCCTGTTTTTGCCCAGATGCCCATCCTGAGTGCGCATTGGCTCTTGTTCCATGCAACTGGATCCCAATATGAGGGTTGGACCACCATATCAACATTTAATTTTCCTTCTATGAGGAAGGAGGAGTACTCTTTTGTGCTTCAGATTCCCCCATGCACAGTAATTTGAGCTATGTTCTGGGACTGGTACGTGAATAACCAGGTTGGTTTGAGATGAAGGACTCGGGTCAAGGCAGGTCACACCTGCCAGATGTGGGTCCCGCTATCTAGGTGGCTACCAGGAGGTCGGGGCTCGAGCTGTGTCAGACAAAGCATTAGTTCACAAGGTGGCCTATGATATTGTGGTGCTATAGAGGGCTGTGCTGGTGGAACCTTATATGGAGTTTCACGCAGACCCATAGGGCACCTCTTTTTTCTGGTGGGCAGGCAGAAGGCATTGTGGCTCCCAAATTCCCAATATGGGGGACTTGAAGGCGAGGAGTGTGAGAACAGAAGGCAGAAAACACAATCTATGCTTAATCTCAGTGCCGAGAACATGGCCGTTCCAATGTGCAGTGGTTTTTTCGAGATCTCCAGCATCTGAGTACAGGCGAGGGTCAGATGTCTGCTCATGATAGAGTTTGTATCTATCGTGGCCAACAAATGAAATATCCAGCACCTGAGTAAAGGTGGATTTCAGATGTTTACGCACACTGGAGTTTGTGTCTCTGATGACCGAATGGAGGAGTGGCATCAAGAGGCTGATGCATGTGAGATGCTCCAAACAGCAAGGTTGTTTTTTCTACTGGACAGTTAGAGTCTGGTATGTTTTCTGCAGGGCCCCCCATGTGAAAAGTATGGGTAGCAGAGCCCTTCCACATGGATGCCTGGAAAGCACACCTCCATTGACCAATGCAGCTGAGGAACATGCAGGTTCTTTACGGTGCTTCTGGGGCGAAGCACCAAGGTCTTGAGTTGACATGGAATCTATTGAAGATGGGTTACAATGCTGGTTTTTTTTACCAGGTAGATCTTAGAATGTGTTGGTGGCTCAGGTGCCTGCAAGATTCTCCTACCCTGAGGGTTTAACACAGGTCGAAGAGCACGGTTACCTTCTGGGGACAGGAGATGTAGTGTTTTGTGGCTCAGGGACCACATGCCATATCATAAGTTCCTATTCAAGAACAGGCCTCTGAAGACAGATGCCCGACAACCTAATCTAGGGTTCCAATGAGTACCAGGGGCATGAGAGGTTCAATCTTCAGACTTAGGAAAGTTGACTTGGGTGTCTGCCAGGATGTAGGTGATCAGGGAGTTTCAGACTGCGCACTTATGTCCAGAGTAACCTCCAATATTGGGGTGGCCACAGGGGCCTTGAATGTTTCAACCAACTCTGGAGGGTTTGGTTAACTGACATGCACAATTTCCATGGGGATGGCAAGCACAGTCCTGTGGTGTGGCTCCAGAGACTCCACCCTGGAGGGCATGTGAGCCATGGTTCTGGGAGGGAAGTCTGCAAACACAAACTCGGGTTAGGTTTAGTGGCTAGGTTATCGCAGGGCAATGTGTAGACCTGGAAGGCTACTCGTCAGGAACAGTAACTGGAATGACCCGAAGGCGGAAGCACAGGCTTTTATATCTGGATTGTGTGTCTAGGGTGACCTCAGAAAGTAGCTGTGGCCTCATGGGTCCATGGGAGATTTTTCCTCTAAGGATACTGGCGGTTCCCAATATTTTGATGACTATTTGAGATGGGAAGACTGCTATTTTCGATCTTAGGTGTGCCCCAAAACAGGGATTCCAGAGATGGGCTCTGGGTCTAGGCGCCTGGAAAATCCCACCAAGGGTTGGGATTTGGGCTTATGGGCAGACCAGGCCTGCAATGCAGGATCTTGGTGGTGCAACTGAGAGGGCTTGTTTGGAAGCATGCTCATGCTGAGCATTACAATGCCTGTTTTTGCCCAGGGTGGCCCTCAGGAGTGGGCGTGGTCCCATTGTCCATTTTCTGGCTCCCACACTGAGGGATGGACACACATTCCAATGGCCAGGTTTCCAGCCATGGGGAAGGAGGAAATATCTATTGTGCTTCATGTTCCCCCATAGGCAGGGATTACAGCAAAGGTCTGGGGACAGATGCCTGAATACCAAGGATGCATAGAGATGACAGATTTGGGCCATGGCCGTTCTCACATGCTGGATATGGGCCCCGCTCTCTGGGTGGCTGACACGAGGTCTGGGCTCAGGCTGTGTCAGACACAGCACTAGTGGCCAGAGAAGTCTATATATTGGGGTTCTCTCCAGGGCCGAGTAAATTGATCCTCATGTAGGGTTTCTGGCGAGACTCACGAAGCACTTCTTTCTGTGGGGCAGGCAGAATGCTGCCTTATGGATCCAGAATTCCCTATCAAGAGGGTTTGGGGACAAATAGGGTGAGAATGCAATTGTAAACACCAGCTATGCTTAAATTGAGTGCCAAGCGGAAGTCAGTTTCAATGTGCAGCAGCTTATACGAGATATCCAGCACCTGAGTAAGGGCAGATGTCAGATATTTGCTCACACTGGAGTTTGTGTCTAGGATGATGACTAATGGAGGGGTGGCTTCAGGAGGCAATGGAGGATTACCCACGCTTAAGATTGTGAGATGCTCCAAACAACAAGGTTTCCTTCTAATGGACAGGAGGAGTCTGTTTTTTTTTCCTCCAGGGTCCCTCAAGTGGAAGTTTGCGTAGCAGAGCCCTCCCGCATGGATGACTGGAAAGCACACGTCCAATGACCATTGCAGCTGAGGAACATGACAGGTTCGTTTTGGTGGTTCTGGTGCCAAGTACCAAGGCCTTGAGTTGACTTGGTATCTCTTACAGATGTGTCCCAAAACTGGTTTGTTACAAGGGAGGTCATAGAATGTATTGGTGGCTATGGGCCACGCTGAGGGTTTGGCACAGGTCGATGTGCACAGTTTCCATCTTGGGAGAGGAGATGTTCTGTTTTGTGGCTCAGGGTACATATGTTGTATCCTGACTTGGTATTCAAGAACAGGCCTCTGAGGATTGATGCTTGCAACCTAATCTAGAGATCCAATGATGTCCTTGGTGCCCATCAGGTTCAATTTTCTTACTAAGGACCATTGATATGGTTGTCTGACTGGATGTAGGTGATCAGGGTGTTTCAGACTGTGCATTTGCATCCAGAGCCACTTCCACTGTTGGGGTGGGCTCAGGGGCCTTGCAGGTTTCTCCTAACTTGGAGGCTTTGGGGAACTGTGATGGGCACAGTTTCCTTGGGGATGGCAGGCCCAGTCCTGTGGTAAGGCTTCAGAGACCACCTCCTTGAGGATATGAGAGCCATGGTTTTGGGAGGGAAGTCTGCAAACACAAATTTGGGTCAGGGATAGTGGCAAGGTGATCGCAGGTCCAATGCATAGACCTAGAAGGCATCACGTCAGGAACTGTAATTAGGGTGACTGAAAGCTGGTAGCACAGGCATTTCTATCTGGATTGTGTGTCCAGGATGGGCTCTGAATGTAGACGTGGTCTCATGGTTCAATGGGAGACTTTTCCTCTCTAAGGATCCTGGTGGATCTCCATAGACTGGTGGTTTTTTAGAGAAGAAAAGAGTGCTCTTTTCCATCTTAGGGGTGCTCCAAAACAGGGAAGAATGCTGTTTTCCAACTTAGGCTTATGCCAAAACAGGGATTCCAGAGACGGGCTCTGGGTCTGGGTGCCCGGATATCCCACCAAGTGTTAGGATTTGGGCCTAGGGGCATTCCAGGCCTGCAATGCAGGATCCTAATGGTGTAACAGAGAGGGCTTGTTTGAAAGCATGCTCAGGATGAAGGTCATCATGCCTCTTTGTGCCCAGGGGGGCCCTCAGGAGAGGGCGTAGTCTCATTGGCCATATAGCTGGATCCCACTTTGAGGGTTGGACACCCATTGCAACAGCCAGGCTTCCTGCAATGGAAAGAGGAGTTCTCTATTGTGCTTCAGGTTCCCCCATTGGCAGGGTTACAGGAAAGGTCTGTGGAAAGTTGCCTTAATACCAAGGATGTGTACAGATGACAGGCTAAGAATTCCCAGGTAACAAAACAGCATTGTTACCCATGTTCATGACATTCCATGTAAAAATAAGCCCTTAGTACTTCGCCCCAGAGCCACCAGAATGAACTTTCCATGTTCCTAAGCTGCAATGGTCAGTGGAGGTGTGGTTTCCAGGCAACCATACGGGGGTGCTCTGCTACACAAACTTTGCAATTGGCGGGGACCCTTGAGACAAAAAAACAGAATGCCCCTGTCCGGTAGAAGGAAACCTTCTGTTTGGAGCATCTCACAAGCCCCAGCGTGGGAAATCCTCCATTTCCTCTTGAAGCCACCACTCCATTTGTCAGTCATCATAGACACAAACTCCAGCATGAGCAAACATCTGACATCCGCCCTTACTCAGGTGATGGATTTCAATTCGATCGCTGCACACTGGAATTGCCTTTAGTTTGACTGAATTAAGCCATAGCTTGGGTTTACGATTCCATCCTCAGTCTACTGGTCCACAAGCCCTATTGTGAGGGAATTCTGGAGCTACAACACAATATTCTGCCTTCCCCATAGAAAGAAAAAGGGCCTGGAGAGTCTGCCCAGAAACTCCATATGATGGTCAATCTTCTCGGTGCTAGACGGAACCCTGATTCATAGGCTGCCCTGGGCACTAGTGCTGTGTCTGACATAGCCGGAGCCAGGACCTAGTGTCAGCCACGGAGAGATCAGGGCCCATATCCAGCATGTGAGACCAGCTATGGCCCAAGTCTGTCTTCTCTTCTATTCTTGGTATTCAGGCATCTGTACCCACACCTTTGCTGAAATCCTTGCCATTGGGGGAACCTGAAGCACAATAGAGAACTCCTCCTTCCCCATGGAAGGTATTCTGACAGTTGGGATAGTTGCTCAACCCTCAAAGTGGAAGGCAGCTCCATGGCCAAGGAGACCATGTGCACTCATGATGGCTTCCCCGGGCACAAGCAGGCATTGTGACCTCAGCCTGAGCATGCTTTCAACCAAACGCTCTCAATTGCATCTCTGGGACCCCGAATTGCAGGCCTAGTACACACCTAGGCCCAAATCCTAACCCTGGTGGGATTTTACAGGGGCCCAGACACAGGGCCCATCTCTGGAATCCCTATTTTGGGGGACCCTTAAGATGGAAAACAGCACTCTTCCCTTCCCCGAGATAGTCACCAAACTCATGGTAGCCACCAGGATCCTTGAGTGGAAAAATCTGCCATAGACCCATGAGAACACACCTGCATTCCGAGGCCATCCTGGACATACAATCCAGATACATATCATGTGCTATCACCTTTGAGTCATCGGATTTACAGTTCCTGACGAGCTGCCTTCCAGGTCTATGCATTGGGCCTGCAATCACCTTGCCATTAACCTAAACTGAGTTTGTGTTTGCAGACTTCCTTCCTAAAACCATGGCTCACATGACCTCCAGGTTCTGGCATCTGAAGCCACACCACAAGACTCTGCATGAGATCCTCAAGGAAACTGTGCCCATCACTTTTGCCCGATACCTTTAGATTAGGAGAAACCTGCAAGGCCCCTGAGCGCAGCCAAATAATGGAGGCCGCTCTGGGCACAAATGCACAGTCTGAGACACCCTGATCACCTCCATACAGGCAGACACCCAAGTCAATGCTCCTGAGTCAGAAGATTGAACCTGACATGCCCCGAGGACTTCATTGGCACACTAGATTAGGTTTACAGGTATCTGTCGTCAGAGGCCTGCTCTGGAATATCAACTTATGATAAAATATATAGTCCCTGAGCCACAGAACAGAATATGTTCTCCCCAAAAAGGAAGCCATGCTCCTGGAATTGTGTCATACCCTAAGGGTATTTGGATCCTGAATGGCCCCTTAGCAACCAGCACATTCTACGATATTCCTGGTAACAAACCATCATTGTGCCCCATCTTCATGAGACTCCATGTCAACTCAAGGTCTCGATATATTGCCCCAGAGCCACCAGAATGCACCTGCCATGTTCCTCAGCTGTAATGGTCAATGGAGGGGTGATTTCCAGGCATCCCTGTGGGGTTCTCTGCTACAAAACTTTCCACATGGAGAAACCAGAGAAAACAAACCAGACTTCTCCTGTCCGGTAGAAAGAAACTTTGCTATTTGGAGCATCTCACAAGCCCCAGCATGGGAAATCCTCCATGGTCTCTTGACGCCACCCTTCCATTTGTGGGTAATCACAGACACAAACTCCAGTGTGAGCAAACATCTGACATCCACCCTTACTCAGGTGCTGGATATTCGAAACGGCAGCTGCACACTGGAACTGCCTTTTGCTTTTCACTGAACTTAACCATAGCTTTGTATTACTATTCTATCCTCACCACACTGGTCCACAATATCTCTTGATAGGGAATTCTGGAGCCACAACGCAGTATTCTGCCTTCCACATAGAAAGAAGAAGGACCTGTTGAGTCTGCCCAGAAACTGCACATGAGGATCAATCTACTCAGACCACGAGGCAACCCTGATTAATAGATTTCCCTGACCACTAGTGCTGTGTCTGACAGAGTCTAAGCCCCGACCTCGTTTCAGCCACCCAGAGGTGAGGGCCCATATTTAGCATGAGAGATCGGCAATGGCCCTGGGCCATCATCTGTACCCATCCTTGGTATCCAGTCATCTGTCCCCCAAACTTTGCTGGAATTCCTGCCAATGGCGAACCTGAAACACAATAGAGAACACCTCCTTCCCCATGGCAGGAATATTGGCTGTTGGGATGGTTGTCCAACCCTCAGCGTGGGAGCCAGCTGCATGGCCAAGGAGACCATGCCCACTCCTGAGGGCCGACATGGGCACAGGCAGGCATGGTGATCCTCAGCCTGAGCATGTTTTCAAACAAACACTCTCAGTTGCTCCTCCAGTACCAGCATTGCAGGCCTGGTATGCCCCTAGGCCCAAATCCTAACCCTTGGTGGGATTTTCCAGGTGCCCAGACCCAGAGTCCGTCTCAGAATCCCTGTTTGGGGCACCCTTAAGATGGAAAACAGCACTCTTCCCTTCCCTGAGAAAGGCACCAAACTATTGGGAGCCGCCAGGATCCTTAGAGAGAAAAAATCTCCCATGGACCCATGAAAACAAACCTGCATTCCGAGGCCATCCTGTCCACACAATCCAGAGAGAAAAGTCTTTGCTACCGCCTTCGAGTCATCCTATTTACATTTCCTGACGAGCTGCCCTCCATGTCTATGCATTGGGCCTGTGATCATCTCGACACTAACCCTAACCCCAGTTTGTGTTTGCCGACTTCTCTCCCAAAACCATGGCTTACATGCCCACCAAGATGTGGTCCCTCAAGCCACATCACAGGAAAGTTCCTGCCATCCCCAAGAAAACAGTGCCCATCAGGTTGTCCAAACCCTCCAGATTAGGAGAAACCTGCCAGGCCCCTGAACCCACCCCAATATTGGCGGTTGCTCTGGATGCAAACGTGCAGTCTGAACCACCCTGAGCACCTCCATCGAGGCAGAAAGCCAAGTCAATGGTTCTGAGTCAGATGATTGAACCTGACATGCCCCTAGGACTTCACTGGAACCCTAGATTGGGTCTTCAGACATCTGTTCTCAGAGTCCTGTTCTGGAATACCAAGTTATGATACAACATGTGGTCCCTGATTCCCACAACAGAACATCTCCTGTCTCCAGAAGGAAAATGTGCTCTTGGATCTATGTCCAACTTTCAGGGTAGATGGATCCTGCATGACCCATTAGCCCCAGCACCTTCTATGATCTCCCTGGTAACAAACCAGCATTGTGACCCAACTTCCTGAGACTTGATGCCAACTCAAGGTGTTGGTACTTTGCCCAAGAGCCATGAAACGAATCTGCCATGTTCCTCAGGTACAAAGGTCAATGGACGTGTGCTTTCTAGGCATCCATGAGGTAGTTCTCTGCTACACAAAAATTCCACATAGGGAACCCTAGAGCAAACAAATAAGACTGCTCCTGTCAGGTTGAAGGAAACCTTGGTTGTTTGGAGCATCTCACAAGCCCCAGCC
Source organism: Mustela nivalis (assembly GCF_964662115.1). NCBI lineage: Eukaryota > Metazoa > Chordata > Mammalia > Carnivora > Mustelidae > Mustela > Mustela nivalis. The sequence goes on along the minus strand of NW_028136298.1, from coordinate 783,057 downwards.
TGGGAAGTCCTCCACATTCTCTTGATGCCAACCCTCCATTTGTTAGTCATCATAGACACAAATTCCAGCATGAGCAAACATCTGACATCTGCTCTTACTCAGGTGCTGGATATTCGAATCAGTCACGCACACTGGAAATACCTTTCACTTGACACTGTATTCTTGCATAGTTTGGTTTTACAATTCCATCCTCACCCTACTGGACTGCAAGTCCTCTTGAGAGGGAATTAGGGAGACAAAACGCAACATTCTGCCTTCCCCATAGAAAGAAGAAGGGCCTGGTGAGTCTGCCCAGAAACTCCCCATGAAGATCAATCTACTTGGCCCTCGAGGGAACCCCAATTTATATTTTGCGCTGGCCACTAGCGCTGTGTCTGAGAGAGCCTGAGCCCCAACCTCGTGTCAGCCACCCAGAGTGTGGGGCCCTTATCCAGCATGTGGGACTGGCCATGGCCCAGTCATCTCTACCCATCCTTGGTATTCCGGCAACTATCCCAGACCTTTGCTGGAATCCCTACCAGTGGGGGAACCTGAAGCACAATTGAGAACTCCTCCTTCCCCATGGCAGGAAGCCTGGCTGTTGCTATGGGTGCCCAACCCTCAGAATTAGAACCAGGTGCATGGCCAATGAGACAACGCCCAATCATAAGGGCCGCCTGGGCCAAAGCAGGCATTGTGTCCCTCAACCTTAGCATGCATTCAAACAAATGCTCTCAGTTGTTTCTGCAGGGTCCCGCATCGCAGGCCTGGTATGCCCTTAGGACCAAATCCTAACACTTCGTGGGATTTTCCATGCCAACATAACCAGAGCCCGTCTCTGGAATCTCTGTTTTGAAGCACCCCTATGATGGAAAACAGCAATCTTCCCTCCCCTGAGAAAACTATTAGGAGCTGCCAGGATGCGTAGAGAAGAAAAATCTCCCAGGGCTCCATAAGACCACACCTTCATTCCGAGGCCATCCTGGACACACAATCCAGATACAAGAGACTGTGCTACCACCTTCGAATCACCTGGTTTACAGTTCCAGACGAGCTGCCCTACAGACCTAAGCATTGGGCCTGTGATCACCTCGCCATTAACCCTACCCCAAGTTTGTGTTTGCAGACTTCTTTCCCAAAACCATGGCTCACATGCCCTCTATGATGGGTCTCTGTAGCCACACCACAGGAAAGATCCTGCTATCCCCAATGAAACTGTGTCAATCACAGTTGCCCAAACCCTCCAGATTAGGAGAGACCTGCAAGTCCCCTGAGCCCAGTCCAATATTGGAGGCCACTCTGGACACAAATGCACAGTGTGCAACACCCTGATCACCTCCATCCAGGAAGACACCCAAGTCAATGGTCCTGAGTCAGAAGATTGGTCCCTGAACCCCACAATAGAATATCTCCTGTCCCCAGATGGAATTCATGCTCTTCAACTTGTGTCAAGGGTCGGGGTATATGAATTATGCACAGCCCCTTAGCCCCCAGCACATTCTAAGATCTCTCTGGTAACAAACAAACAGCATTGTGATCCATCTTCATGAGATTCCATGTCACTTCAAGTCCTTGGTAATTCGCCCCAGAGCCACCAGAATGAACCTGCCATGTTCCTCACCTGATATGGTCAGTGGAGGTGTGCTTTCCAGGCATCCATGTGGGAGTGCTCTTCTACTTATTCTTTCCACATGTGGGACCCTGGAGCAAACAAACCAGACTGCCACTGACCAGTAGAAGGGAACCCTCTGTTTGGAGCATCTCAGAAGCACCAGCAGGAGAAATCCTCCATGGCCCTTGACACAACCCCTCCATTTGTCAGTCATCATAGACAAAAACTCCAGCATGAGAAAACATCTGAAATCTGCCGTTATTTAGATTCTGCACTTTCTCTTCCACCACTGCACACTAGAACTGCGTTTCACTTGACACTGAATTTATCCATAGCTTGGGTTTAGAATTCCATCCTCAGCCTCCTGGTCTGCAAGCCCTCTAGAGAGGGAATTTGGAGCCACAAGGCAACATTCTCCATTCCCACTAGAAAGAAATAGGGCCTGGTGAATCTTCCCAGAAACTCCACATGAGGTTCAATCTACTTGGCACTCGATGGAACCTTGATTTATAGGCTGTCCTGGGCACTAGTACTAGTACTAGTACTAGTACTGTGTCTGACAGAGCCTGAGCCAAGACCTACTTTCAGGCACCCAGAGATATGAGCCCATATCCAGCATGTGAGATTGGCCAGGGCCCAAGTCCATCATCTCTACCCATCCTTGGTATTCAGGCACCTGTCCCCAGACCTTTTATGTAATCCCTACCAATGGGGTAACCTAAAGCAGAATAGAGAACTCCTCCTTCCCCATGGTAGGAATCCTGGCTGTTGATATGAGTGTCCAAACCTCAAAGTGGGAGCCAGCTGCATGGCCAAGGAGACAATGCCCACTCATGAGGGCTGCCCTGGGCACAAGTAGCCATTGTAACCCTCAGCTTGATCAAGCCTTCAAAAAAATGCTCTTAGTTGCACCTCCAGGATCCTGCATTGCAGGCCTGATATGCCCTTAAGCCCAAATCCTAACACATCGTGGGATGTTCCATGTGCACATACCCAGAGCCCGTCACTGGAATCCCTGTTTTGAGGCACCCCTAAGATGGAAAACAGCACTCTTCACTTCCCTGAGAAAGCCACCAAACTAATGGGATCCCCCAGGATCCTTGAGAAGAAGAATCTCCCATGGTCCCATGAGTCCACACCTGTATTCCGAGGCCAGTGTGGATATGCTATCCAGATACAAGAGACTGTGCTACTGGCTTCGAGTCACCTGATTTACAGTTCCTGACGTGCTGCCCTCCAGATCTTTGGATTGGGACTGTGAACACCTCTCCATTAACCTTATCCCGAGTTTGTGTTTGCAGATCTCTCTCTAAAAACAATAGCTCACATGTCCTCCAGGATGGGGCCCCTAGAGTCACACCACAAGACTGTGCTTGCCATCCCCAAGGAAACTGGGCCCATCACAGTTGCCCAAACCCTCCTGATTAGGAGAAACCCGGAAGGCTCCTGAGCACATCCCAATATTGGAGGCTGCTCTGGATGCAAATGCACAGTCTGAAACACCCTGATCACCTCCATCCAGGCAGACACCCAAATCAATGGTCCTGAGTCAGATAATTGAACCTGACATGGCCCTAGGACCTCATTGGAAGAGGGATTAACTTTTCAGGCACCTGTCCTCAGAGGCCTCTTCTGGAATACCAACTTATGATACAAATTATGGCCCCTGAGCCCCAGGGTGGGAAATCGTCCATGGCCTCTTGACGCCACCTCTCCATTTGTTGGTCATCGTAGACACAAACTCCAGCCTGAGCAAACATCTGACATCCGCCCATATTCAGGCGCTGATATTGGAATCAGCTGCTGCACACTGGAACTGCCTTTCGCTTTGCAATGAATTTAAGCCTAGCTTCAGACTACAATTTCATCCTCACCCTACTGGTCTGCCATATCTCTTGATAGGGAATTCTGGAGCCACAATGCAACATTCTGCCTTCTTCATAGATAGAAGGACCTGGTGAGTCTGCCCATAAACTGCACATGAAGATCAATATACTCAGCCCAGGAGGGAACCCCTATTTATAGTTTGCCCTAGCCACTAGTGCTGTGTCTGACAGAGCCTGAGCCCCTACCTCGTGTCAGCAACCCAGAGGGTGGGGCCCACATTAACCATGTGAGACCGGCCATGGCCCAGGGCTGTCATTACTACCCATCCTTGGTATTCAGGCATCTGTCCCCTAGATCTTAGCTGGAATCCCTACCAATGGGGGGACCTGAAGCACAATAGAGAATTCATCCTTCGCCATGGCAGGAATCCTGGCTTTTGGATGGGTGTCCAACCCTAGGAATGGGAACTGGCTGCATGGCTGAGTAGACATCGCCCAATCCTGATGGCCTCCGGGGCACAAGCAGGCATTGGGACCCTCAGCTTGACCATACTTTCAAACAAACGCTCTCAGTTGCACCTCCAGGATCCCGCATTGCAGGCCTGGTATGGCCCTAGGCCTAAATATTAACCCTTGGTGGGATTTTCCAAGCACTTAGACCCAGAGCTCATCTCTGGAATGCCTGTTTTGGGGCACGCTTAAGCTGGAAAACAGTACTCATCCCTTCCCGGAGAAATCCAACAAACTATTGAGAACCGCCAGGATCCTTGAGAGGAGAAATCTCCCATGGACCCTTGAGACAACACCTGCAATAAAGGCCATTCTGGAAATTAAATACAGATACAATTACCTGTGCTACCACCTTTGAGTTACGTGATTTACAGTTCCAGACTTGCTGCCCTCCTGGTCTATGGATTGGGACTATGATCACCTTGCCACTAACCCTAACCTAAGTTTGTGTTTGCAGACTTCTCTCTCAAAATCATGGCGCACATGTCCTCCAGGATGGGGTCTCTGGAGTCACACCACAGGACAGTTCCTGCAATCCCCAAGGAAACTACCCATCACAGTTGTCCAAAAACCCCATATAAGGAGAAACCTGCAAGGAACCTGAGCCAACCCTAGTATTGGATGCCACTCTGGACTCAAATGCACAGTCTGAAACACCCTCATCACCTGCATCCAGTCAGACACCAGAGTCAATGATCCTGAGTCAGAAGATTGAATGACATTCCCCTAGGGCCTCATTCAAACCCTTTATTAGGTTTTCAGGCTTCTGTCCTCAGAGACCTGTTCTGGATTACCAATTTATGATACAACATATGGCCGCTGAGCCCCACAACAGAATATCTCCTGCCCCCAGAAGCAATCCAGGCTCTTGGGCCTGTGTCAAATCCTCAGGCTAGATGAATCCTGCATGGCCCATTAACCACCAGCACATTCTAAGATCTCCCTGGTAACAAACCAACATTTTGACCCATCTTCATGAGGTTCCATGTCCAATCCAGTCTTTATTTCTTCGCCTCAAAGCCACCAGATGCCATGTTCCTTCGCTGTCATGGTCAATGAAGGTGTGCTTTCCAGTCACCCATGTGGGAGATCTATGCTATCCGAACTTTCGACATGGGGAACCATGGAGGAAACAAATCGGACTGCCCCTGTCTGGTAGAAGGAAACCTTGCTGTTTGGAGCATCTCAAAAACACCAGATTGGGAAATCCTCCATAACCTCTTGACGCCACCCCTCCATTTTTGTGTCATCATAGACACAAACTCCAGCATGAGCAAATATCTGACATCCACCCTCACTCAAGTGCTGAATATTGGATTCAAACATTGCACACTGGAAACTTCTTTCGCTTGATACAGAATGTAACCATAGCTTAGGTTTACAATTCCATCCTCAGCCTCCTGGTCCACAAGCCCTCTTGATAGTGAATTCTAGAGCCACAAAACAGCATTCTGCCTTCCCCTTACAAACAAGAAGGGCCTGGTGAGTCTGCCCAGAAACCATACATGAGGATCAATCTGCTCGGCACTCGAGGGAACCCCAATTTATAGGCTGCCCTGGGCACTAGTGCTGTGTCTGACAGAGCCTGAGCCAAGACCTAGTGTCAGCCACCCAGTGATCGGGGCCCATATCCACGATTTGATACTGGCCATGGCCCATGTCCATCATCTTTACCCATCCTTGGTATTCAGGCCTCTGTCCCCAGACCTTTGCTGGAATCCCCGCTAATGGGGGAACCTGAAGCAATATAGAGAACTCCTCTTTCCCCATGGCAGGATTCTGGCTGTTGGGATGGTTGTCCAACCCTCAAAGTGGGAGCCAGCTGCATGGCCAATGTGACCACGCCCACTCATGAGGGCCACCTGGGCATAAGCAAGTATTGTGACCCTCAGCCTGAGAATGATTTCAAACAAGACCTCTCAGTTGCACCTCCAGGATCCTGCATGCAGGCCTGGTAAGCCACTAGGCCCAAATATTAACACTTGGTGGGATTTTCCAGGGGACCAAACCCAGAGTCCGTCTCTGGAATCCATATTTTGGGGCACCCCTAACATGAAAAACAGCACTCTTCCCTTCCCCGAAAAAGCCACCAACTATTGGGAGCCACCAGGATCCTTAGAGAGGAAAAATCTCCCATGGACCCATGAGGCCACAACTGCATTCTGAGGCCATCCTGCACACAATACAGAGAACAAAGCCTGTGATTCTGCCTTTGAGTCACCCGATTAACAGTTCCTGAAGAGCTGCCATCCATGTCTATGCATTGGGCCTGTGATAACCTTGCCACTAACCCTAACCCAAGTTTCTGTTTTCAGACTTCCCTCCCAAAACCATGGCTCACATGCCCTCCAGTTTGTGATAACTGGAGCCACACCACGGGATTGTACCTGTCTTCCCAAAGGAAACTGTGATTGTCACTATTAAACAAACCCTCTAGATTAGGAGAAACCTGCAAGTCCCCTAAGCCCAGCCCAATATTGGAGGCCACTCTGGACGCAAATGCACAGTCTGACACACCATATCATCTACATCCAGGCTGATATCCAAGTCAATGGTCCTCAGACAAAAGATTGAACCTGACATGCTCCTAGGATTCACTGGAACACTAGAATAGGTTTTCAGGTATCTGTACTCAGAAGGCTGTTCTGCATATCAATGTATGATACAATATGGTCACTGAGCCACACAAAAGAACATCTGTCCTTAGAAGAAAGCTGTGCTCTGGACCTGTGTCAAACACTCTGGGTAGATGAATCCTTCAAGGCCCCCTGGCAACCAGCACATTCTATGATCTCCCTGACAAAATACCAGCATTGTGACCCATCTTCATGAGACTCCATGACAACTCCAGTCCTTGGTACTTCGGCCCAGAGCCACCAGAATGAAACTGCCATGTTCCTCTGCTGCCATGGTCAATGTAGGTGTACTTTCCAGGCATCCAGCGGAAGTGCTCTGATACCAACTTTCCACATGGGGAACCCTGGAGGAAACAAACCAGACTCCCCTGTACGGTAAAAGGAATCTTTTCTGTATGGAGTATCTCAAGCCTGAGGGTGGGTAATCCTCCATGGCCTCTTGAGGCCACCCATCCATTTGTTGGTCATCATAGACACTAACTCCAGCGTGAGCAATCAACTGACATCTGCACTTACTCAAGTGCTGGATATTTGAATCAGCTGCTACACACTGGAATTGCCTTATGCTTGGCACTGAATTTAAAAGTAGCTTGGCGGGACGCCTGGGTGGCTCAGTTGGTTAAACAGCTGCCTTCGGCTCAGGTCATGATCCCAGCGTCCTGGGATCGAGTCCCACATCAGGCTCCTTGCTCCGCAGGGAGCCTGCTTCTCCGTCTGACTCTGCCTTCCACTCTGTCTGCCTGTGCTTGCTCTCGCTCGCTCTCTGACAAATAAATAAAATCTTGAAAAAAAAAAGTAGCTTGGGTTTGCAATTCCATCCTCACCCTGGTGTTCAGTAAGCTCTCTTGATAGGGAATTCTGAAGCCACAACACAGCATTCTGCCTTCCCCATAGCAAGAAAAAACAGCCTGGAGAGACTGCCCAGAAACCCTACATGAGGATAAATCTACTCGACCCTCGAGTGAACCCCATTTATAGGTTTACCTGGCCACTAGCGCTGAGTCTGACAGAACCTCGTCTCTGACCTCATGTCAGGACCCAGAGACTGGGCTCCAACTCCAAAATGTGAGACCAGCCATGTCCCAGGGCTGTCATCTCTACCCATTCTTGATTCAGGCATCTGTCCCCAGACATTTGCTGAAATCCCTGCCAATGGGGGAACCAGAAGCACAATAGGGAAATCCTCCTTCCCCATGGCAGGAATGATGGCTCTTGGGATGGGTTTCCAGACCTCAGAGTGGTAGCCAGCTGAATGGCCAATGATAACCCGCCCACTCATGAGGGCCGCCCTGGACACAAGCAGGCATTGTGACCCCCAACATGAGCATGCTTTCAAACAAACACTCTCAGTTGCATTCCAGAATCCAAATTTGCAGGCCTGATATTCCCCTAAGCACAAATCCTAACACCTGGTGGGATTTTTCAGGGGACCAGAAACACAGCCTGTCTCTGGAATCCCTGTTTTGGGACAACCCTAAGATGTAAAATAGCACTCTCCCCTTCGCCAAGAAAGCCACCATAGTATAGGGAGCCGCTAGGATCCTTGAGAGGAAAAATCTCCCATGGATCCATGAGACCACACCTGCATTCCGAGGCCATCCTGGACACAAAAGCCAGATACACAAGCCTGTGCTACCACCTTCAAGGCAACTAATTTATAGTTCCAGACGAGCTGCCCTCCAGGTCTATGCATTGGGCCTGCGATCACCTCACCGCTAACCTTAACCCGAGTTTGTGCTTACAGACTTCTATCCCGAAACCATGGCTCATATTTCCTCCAGGATGGGGTCTCTGGAGCCACACCAAAGGACTGTGCCTGCCATCCCCAAGGAAAATGTGTCCGTCACATTTGCCTAAAACTTCGAGATAAGGAGAAACCTGCAAGGCCCCTGAGCCCACCCCAATACTGGAGGCCCCTCTGGACACAAATGTGCATTCTGAAATACGCTGATCACCTGAATCCAGGCAGATACCCAAGTCAGTGTTTCTCAGTCAGAAGATTGAACCTGACATGCTCCTATGACCTCATTGTAACCCCTGATTAGGTTTTCAGGCATTTGTAATCAGAGACCTGTTCTGGAGTACCAACTTAAGATACAACATATGGTCCCTGATCCCCACAACAGAACATCTCCTTTCTCTAGATGGAAGCCGTGCTCTTGGAACTGTGTCAAACCCTCAGGGTAGATGAATCCTACTTGGCCCGTAGCCACCAGCAGAATCTAAGATCTCACTGGTAACAAGCCAGCATTGTGAGCGATCTTCATGAGATTCCATGTCAACTACAGGCCTTGGTACTTCACCCCAGAGCCTTCAGAAAGAACCTGCCATGTTCCTCAGCTGCAATGTTCAGTGGAAGTGTGCTTTCCAGGCATCCATGTGGGAGTGCTCTGCTACCCAAACTTTCCACATGGGGGACTCTCGAGCAAACAAATCTGACTGCCCTGTCCTGTAGAAGGAAACCTGGCTGTTTGGAGCATCTCACAAGCTCAAGTGTGGGAAATCCTCTATGACCTCTTTTCAACTCCTCTCCATTTGTCGGTCATTATAGACACAAACTCCAGCTTGAGCAAACATCTGACGTCTGCACTTACTCAGGTGCTGGATATTCGAATCAGCCGCTGCACACTGGAAATGCCATTCGCTTGTCACTGAATTTATTCATAGCTTGGGTTTACAATTCCATCCTCACCCTACTGGTCCACAAGCCCTCATGATAGGGAATTCTGCAGCCACAACACAGCATTCTGCCTTCCCAATAGAAAGAAGAAGGGCCTGGTGAGTCTGCCCAGAAACTCCACATTATGATCAATCTACTTGTCCCTTGAGGGAACCCTGAATTATAGACAGCCCTGGCCCCTAGTGTTGTGTCTGGCAGAGCCTAAGCCCCGACCTCGTGTCAGCCACCTAGAAGGCGGGGCCCATATCCCGCATGTTAGACTGGCCACGGAACAGAGCCGTCATCTTTACCCATCCTTGGTATTCAGGCATGTGTCCCCAGACCTTTCCTGGAATCCCTACCAATGAGGGAACCTGAATCACAATAGAGAAATCCTCATTCCCCATGGCAGGATTCCTCTAAGTTCGGAAGGGTGTCCAACACTCAGAGTGTTAGCCTACTGAATGGCCATTGAGACCACCCCCATTCCTGAGGGCCACCCTATGCAAAAGCTTGCATAGTGACCCTCAACCTGAGCATGCTTTCAAACAAACGCTCTCAGTTGTATCTCCAGGACTTGATTTGGAGGCCTGGTAAGCCCCTATGCCCAAATCATAACCCTTGGTGGGTATTTCCAGGTGCCCAGAGCCAGAGCACTTCTCTGCAATCCCTGTTTTGGGACACCCTTAATATGGAAAACAGAACTCTTTCCTCTCTGAGAAAGCCACCACATTATAAGGAGCCGCCAGGATACTTGAGAGGAAATATCACCCATGGACACCTGAGACCACACCTGCATTCTTAGTCCATCGTGGATACACAATCCAGATAAAAAAGCCTGTGCTACCTCCTTTGAGGCATGCGATTTACATTTCACACGGAGCTTCCCTCCAGGAGTATGCATTGGGCCTACAATCACTTCGCCACTAAACCTAACCCGCATTTGTGTTTGCAGACTTCCCTCCCAAAACCATGGCTCTCATGCCCTCCAGCATGGGGTCTCTGGAGCCACACCACAGGACTGTGCCCACCATTGCCAAGGAAACTGTGCCCATCAAATTGCCCTATCTTTCCAGATTAGGAGAAACCTGCAAGGCCCCTGAGCCCACCCCAATACTGGTTGCCACTCTGTACACAAATGCACAGTCTGGAACACCCTGATCACCTACATCTAGGCAGACTTTGAAGTCAATGATACTGAGTCAGAGGATTGAACCTGACATTCCGTTAGGATTTTATTGGAACCCTAGATTAAATTTTCAGGCATCTATCCTCAGAGGCCTGTTCTGCAATACCAAATTATGATACATTTGGTCCGTTAGCCCCACATCAGAACATCTCTGGTCCGAGAAGGAAACCATGCCCTTTGACCAGTGTCAAACCCTCAGGGTAGATGAATCCTACATGGTCCCTTAGCCACCAGCACACTGTAAGGTCTCCATGGTAACAAACCTGCATTATGACCCATCTTCATGAGACTTCATGTCAACTCCAGGCCTTGGTAATTCGCCCAAGAGCCACCAGAACGAATTGGCCATGTTTCTCAGCTGCAATTTTAATGGAGGTGTGCTTTTCAGGCATTCACGTGGGAGTGCTCTGCTACCCAAACTTTCCACATGGGGGACCCTGGAGCAAATAAACCAGACTCCCCCTGTGTGGTAGAAGGAAACTTTACTGTTTAAAGCATCTCACAAGCCCCAGCATGTGAAATCCTCCATGGCCTCTTGACGCCACCCCTCCATTCATCGGTCATCATAGACATAAACTCCAGCATGAGGAAATGTCTGACTTTCACCTTTACTCAGGTGCTGGATATCTGGAATCAGACACTGCACAATGGAACTGCCTTTTGCTTGGCACTGAATTGAACCTTAGCTTGAGTTTACAATTCCATCCTCACCCTACTGGTCCCCAAGCCCGCTTGATAGGGAATTCTGGGGCCACAACGCAGCTTTTTGTCTTCCCCTTAGAAAGAAGAAGGGCATGGTGATTCTGCCCAGAAACTCTGCATGAGGATCAATCTGCTCAGCCCTTGAGGGATCCCTGATTCATACTCAGCCCTGACCACTAGTTCTGTTTCTGACAGAGCCTGAGTGCTCAATTCATGTCAGCTACTCAGAGAGTCAGGCATGTGAGACTGGCCATGTCTCAGGTCCCTCATCTCTACCCATCCTTGGTATTCAGGCATCTGTCCCCAGACATTTGCTAGAATACCTGCTAATGGGGGAACCTGAGGCACAATAGAGAATTCTTCCTTTTCCATGGCAGGAATCCTGGTAGTTGGGATGGGTGTCCTACATTAAAGTGGTAGCCAGCTGCATGGCCAAGGAGACAACTCCCACTCATAAGGGCTGCCCTAATCACATCAGGCATTGTGACACTCAGACTAGCATGCTTTCAAACAAACGCTCTCAGTTGTACCTCCAAGTCACACATTGTAGGCCTGGTACTCCCCTAGGCCCAAATCCTAATCCTGGTGGGATTTTCCAAGCACCCAGACTCACAGCCCTTCTCTGGAATCCCTTTTTAGCGAACATCTAAGATTGAAAACAGCACTCTTCCATTCAAACGAGAAAGCCACCATACTATTGGGAGCTTCCAGGATCTGTAGAGAGGAAAATACTCTCATGGAAACATTAGAACACACCTGCATTCCAAGGCTATCATGGACACACAATCCAGATACAAAAGCCAGTGCTAGTGCCTTCGAGGTACGTGATTTACAGTTCCTGACGATCTGCCCTCCAGGTCTATGCATTGGGCCTACGATCACCTCGCAACTCAACCTAATCCGAGTTTGTGATTGCAGACTTCTCTCCCAAAACCATGGCTTACATGCCCTCCACGATGGAGTCTCTGGAGCCACACCACAGGACTGTGCCTGCCACCCCCAAAGAAACCGTGCCCACAAATTTTCCTAAACCTTCAAGATTAGGAGAAACCTGCAAGGCCCCAGAGCCCACCCCAATATTGGAGGCCACTCTGTACACAAAGGCACAGTCAGAAACACCCTGATTGCCTACATATAGGCAGACACCGAAGTCAATGGTCCTGAGTCTGATGATTGAACCTGAAATTCCCCTTGGACTTCATTGGAACCCTAGATGAAGTTTTTAGGCATCTGTCCTCAGAGGCCTGTTCTGGAATTCCAACTTATGATACAACATTTGGTCCGTGAGCCCCACAACAGAACATCTCCGATACCCAGAAAAAAACCGTGTTCTTCGACCGGTGTCAAACCATCAGGATAGACTAATCATACATGGCCCCTTAGCCACCAGCACATAGTAAGATTTCCGTGGTAACAAAACTGCATTGTGACCCAACTTCATTAGAAACCAGGCCTTGGTACTTTGCCCTAGAGCAACCAGAAAGAACCTGCCATGTTCCTTAGGTGCAATGGTCAATGTAGGTGTGCTTTCCAGTATCCACGTGTGAGTACTATGCTACCCAAACTTTGCACATGGGGGAACCTGGTGTAAACAAACCAGACCTCCCCTGTCCAGTAGAAGGAAACCTTATGTTTGGATCAACTCACAGGCCTCAGCGTGTAAACTGCTCCATGGCCTCTTGATGCCACCACTCCATTGGTCAGTCATCATAGACACAAACTCCAGTCTAAGCAAACATCTGACATGCACCCTTATCCCGGTGCTGGATGTCTTGAATAAATCACTGCACATTGGATCTGCCTTCCACTTGGCACTGAATTGAACCATAGCTTGTGTTTACAATTCCATCCTCACCTGACTGGTCCCTAAGCCCTCTTGATAGGGAAATCTGGGGCCACAACGCAGCATTCTGCCTTCCCCATCGAATGAAGAAATGCCTGGTGAGTCTGCCCTGAAAACCCACATGAGGATCAATCAGGTCGGCCCTCGAGTCAACACCGATTTATAGGCTGCCATGGCCACTAGTGCCGTGTCTGACAGAGCCTGAGCTCGACTGAGTTTCAGCCACTAGAGAGCAGGCCCCATATCTAGCATTTGGGATTGCCATGGCCCAAGTATGTCATCTCTACCCATCCTTGATATTCAGGCACCTGTCCCCAGACCTTGGCAGGGATCCCCGCCAATTAGGGAATTTGAAGCACAATAGAGAACTCTTCTTTCCCCATGGCAATAAACCTGGCTTTTGGGATGGGTGTTCTACCCTCAAAGGGGGAGCCAGTTACAACATCAATGACACCACACACACTCCTGAGGACTACCCTTGGCACAAACAGGCATTGTGACCCTCACCCTGAGTATGCTTTCAAAAAATCCCTCTCAGATTCACCACAATGATCCCTCATTTCAGGCCTGGTATGCCTGTAGGTTCAAATCATAAAACTTGGTGGGATTTTCGAGGTGCCCAGACCCAGAGACCATCTCTGGAATTTTTGTTTTGGTGCACCCTTCAGATGGAAAACAGCACTCATCCCTTCCCCAAAAATGTCACCAAATTATGAGGAGCCACCAGGATCCATAGAGAGGCAATGTCTCCCATGGACCCATGAGAACACACCTGCATTCCGAGGCCATCCTGGACACACAATCCGGAGAGAAAAGCCTGTGCTACTGCCTTCTATTCACCCTAATTACAGTTCCAGATGAGCTGCTCTCAAGGTATATGCATTGGGCCTGTGATCACCTCGCCACTCACCCTAATTCGAATTTGTGTTTGCAGACTTATCTACCAAAACCATGGCACACATGCCCTCCAGGATGGGGTCTCTGGATCCACACTGCAGGACTGTCCCTGCCATCCACAAGGAAACTGTTTCCATCACAGTTGCCCAAACTGTCTAGATTAGGAGAAACCTACAAGGCCTCGGGGCCTACCCCAATTTCGGCGGCCGCTCTGAACACAAATGCACAGTCTGAAATACCCTGATCCCCTACATCCAGGAACACAGCCAAGTCAATGGTCCTGAGTCAGAATAATGAACCTAACATGCCCCTAGGACGTCATTGGAACCATTGATTCGGTTTTCAGACATGTGTCCTCAGAGGCCTGTTCTAGAATGCGAACTTATGATACAACATGTGGTGGCTGGGCCACACAACAGAACATCTCCTGTCCCCAGAAGGAAACCGTGCCCTACAATCTGTGCAAAATCCCAGAGTAGTAGATTCCTGCACAACTACTAAGCCACCAGCACATTCTAAGATCTACCTGGTAACAAACCAGCTGTGTGGCCCATCTGCAAGAGATTCCATGTCAAATCAAGGACTTGGTACTTTGCTACAGAGACACCAGAATAAAGCTGCCATGTTCTTCAGTTGCAATGGTCAATGAAGTTGAACATTCCAGGCATCCATGCGGTAGAGCTCTGCTACCCAAACTTTCCACATGGGGGACCCTGGAGCAAATAAACCACACTCCACCTGTCCAGTAGAAAGAAACCTTGCTATTTGGAGCAGCTCATGAGTCTCAACGTGAAAATCCCTCCATGGCTTCTTGACGCCACCCCTCCATTTGTCAGACATCATAGACACAAACTCCAGTGTGAGCAAATATCCGACGTCCTCCCTTACTAAGGTGCTGGATATCTCGAAAAAGCTGCTGGACACAGGAACTGCCTTCCGCTTGGCAGTGAATTGAACTGTAGCTTGTGTTTACAATTCCTTCCTCACCCGACTGGTCCCCAAGCCTTCTTGATAGCGAATTATGGAGACACAACACAGCATTCTGCCTTCCTGATAGAAACAAGTGCCTGGTGAGTCTGGCCAGAAACCCCACATGAAGATCAATCTGCTCGGCCCTATATCGGAGGGACCCTGATTTATAGGTTGCCCTGGCCACTAGTGCTGTGTCTGACAGAGCCTGAGCCCAGACCTAGTGTCAGTCACCAGAGTTTGAGCCCCACATCTAGCATTTGGGATTGCCATGGCTCAAGTATTTCATCTCTACCCATCCTTGGTATTCAGGCTCCTGTCCCCAGACCTTTGCTGGAATCCCTGACAATGGGGCATCCTGAAGCACAATAGAGAACTCCTCCTTCTTCATATCAGGAAACTTGGCTGTTAGGATGGGTGTTCAACCCTGAAAGGGGGAGTCATTTACAAGTCCAGTGAGACCACACAAACTCCTCAGGGATGCCCTTGAGGCAAACAGGCCTTGTGACCCTCAGCCTGAGCATGCTTTCAAACAATCCTTCTCTGTTGCACCACCATGAACCCGCATTGCAGGCCTAATATGCCCCTAAGCCCAAATCCTAGCACATGTTGTGATGTCCCAGATGCCATGAACCAGAGCCCGTCTCTGGAATCCCTGTTTTGGGGCACCCATATGGTGAAAAACATCACTCTCCCCTTCCCCGAAAAAGCCACCAAACTATGGAGAGCCACCAGGATCCATAGAGAGGAAAAGACTCCCATGGACCCATGAGACCACACCTGCATTCCAAGGCCATGCTGGACACACAATCCAAAGAGAAAAGCCTGTGCTACTGCCTTCCAGTCTCCCTAATTATAGTTCATGAAGAGCTTCCCTCCAGGTCTACGCATTGGGCCTGTGATCACCTCGCCACTCACCCTAATTTGTATTTGTGTTTGCAGACTTCTCTCCCAAAACCATGGCTCACATGCCCACCAGAATGTTATCTCTGAAGCCACAACACAGAACTCTGGCTGCCAGCCCCAAGGACACTGTGCATATCAGATTTGCCCAAACCTTCCAGATTAGGAG
Source organism: Mustela nivalis (assembly GCF_964662115.1). Classification (NCBI taxonomy): domain Eukaryota; kingdom Metazoa; phylum Chordata; class Mammalia; order Carnivora; family Mustelidae; genus Mustela; species Mustela nivalis. Next base: position 767,163 of record NW_028136298.1, on the reverse strand, counting down.
AAACCTGTGTGGCCCCTGAGCCCACACCAATATTGCCGGCCACTCGGGATGGAAATGCGCAGTCTGAAACACCCTTATCACCTACATCCAGGGAAATAGCCAAGTCAATGATCGTGAGATAGACGATTGAACCTAAAATGCCCCTAGGCTCTCAATGGAACCCCATTAGGTTTTTAGGCATCTGTCCTCAGGGGCCTGTTCTGAAATACCAATCTATGACACATCATGTGGTCTCTGAGCCACACGACAGAACATCCCCTGTCCCCAAAAGAATACCATGCTCTTCGACCTGTGCCAAACCCTCAGGGTAGGAGAATCCTGCATGGCACCTTAGCAACCAGCACATTCTAAGTTCTCCCTGGTAACAAACAAGCATTGTGACCCATCTGCAAGAGATCCCATGTCAACTCAAGGCCTTGGCACTTTGTCCCAGAGCCACCAGAACGAATCTGCCATGTTCCTCATCTGCAATTGTCAATGGAGGTGTGCTTTCCTGGCATCCATGCCGGAGAGCTCTTCTTCACAAACTTTCCACATGGGGAAACCTAGAGTAAACAAACCAGACTTCACCTACACTGTACAAAGAAATGTTACTTTTTGCAGCAGTTCACAGGCCTCAGCATGTGAACTCCTCCATGGCCTCTTTATACCACCCCTCCACTTGTCGGTCATCATAGACAAAAACTTTAGTGTGAGCAAGCATCTGACATCCACCCTTATTCCAGTGCTGGATGTCTCGAGTAAACTGCTACAAATTGGAACTGCCTTCTGCTTGGCACTGAATTGAACCATAGCTTTTGTTTACAATTCCACCCAAAACTGACTGGTTCCCAAGCTCTCGTGATTGGGAAACCTGGAGCCACAACACAGCATTCTGCCTTCCCTATTGAATGAACAAATGCCTGGGAATCTTCCCAAGAAACTCCACATGAGGATCAATCTGCTCCGCCCTCGAATCTACTCTGATATAAAGGCTGCCATGGCCACTAGCGCTGTGTCTGACAGAGCCTGAGCCCCGACCGAGTTTTAGGCCTCATATCTAGCATTTGGGATTGCTATGGCCCAAGTACGTCATCTCCACCCATCCTTGGTATTCAGGCACCTATCTCGAGACCTTGCTGGAAACCCTGCTAATGGGGCAACCTGAAGCACAGAGGAACCTGACAGAAGAGAACTCATCCTTCCTCATGGCAGGACATTTGGCTGTTGGGTTGGGTGTCCAACTCTCTAAGAGGGAGCCAGATATATGACCAATGAAACCACTCCCACTCCTGAGAGCCGCCATGGGAGCAAACAGGCATTGTGAGACTCAGCCTGAGCAAGCTCTCAAACAATCCCTCTCAGTTGCACCATCATGATCCTGCATTGCAGGCCTCATACACCCCTAGGTGCAAATCCTAACCCTTGGTGGGAAGTCCCAGATGCCCAGAAAAAGAGCCTGTATCTGGAATCCCTGTTTGGGGGCACCCATAAGATGGAAAACAACACTCTTCCCTTCCCCAAAAAAGCCACCAAACTATGAGCTGCACAGATCCATAGAGAGGAAAAGTTTCCCATGGACCCATGAGACTATACCTGCATTCCAAGGCCATCCTGGACACACAATATAGAGAGAAAAGCCTGTGCTACTGCCTTCCAGTCACCCTAATTACTCCTGACAAGCTGCACTCCAGGTCTACTCATTGGGCCTGTGATCACCTTTCCACTAACAATAACCCACATTTGTGTTTGCAGACTTCTCTCCCAAAACCATGGCTCATATGCCCTCCAGGACAGGGTCTCTGGATCCACAACACATGACTGGGCCTGCCATCCCCAAGGAAACTGTGCCCGTCAAACCTGCCCAAACCTTCCAGTTTAGGAGAAACACGCAAGAGCCCTGAGCCCGACCCATTATTGTCGGCAGCACTGGACACAAATGCCAGTCTGAAACGCCCTGATCACCTACATCCAAGCAGACAGCCATTTCAATGTTCCTGGGTCAGAAGATTGTACCTGACATGCTCCTAGGACGTCATTGGAACACTAGATTAGGTTTTCAGGAATCTGTCCTCAGGGTCCTGTTCTGAAATACCAACTTAGGATACAACATGTGGTCCCTGAGCCACACAATAGAATATCTCCTGTCCCCAGTAGGAAACCATGCCCTTCGACCTGTGCCAAACCCTCAAGATTGGAGAATCCTGCACAGCACCTTAGACACCAGCACAAACTCTAGTTTGTGCGTTGACCCATACCACAAGCTTTCCATCTGCTGGACAGTCGAGTCCTGTTGAATGGCTCCAGGATGTCCCATACGGAAAGACTGGAGAGCAGGATTCGAAGGATGGATGCCTGTACAGCATACCTCACATTCCCATTGGCTCTTTGTGACAAGACATGTTTGAACTACTGGCTCTGGGGCGAGCTAACTAGGGGGCTGAATTGAAATGGACTCTCCTGCGGATGGGTCATAATGTGGGTTTGTGTGCATGGAGACCTTGGAATATGTTGGCAGCTCAGGGGCCATGAAGTATTCGCCTAACCGAAGGGTGTAATATTGCTCCAATTAAAAAGAGATCCCTATGTGGAGATGAGACAGGTTCTCTTTGGTGCCTCAGAAAAGCCCCAGATACTGGTCTTCAAACCAGTTCTCTGAGTAGAGACACCTGGAAACCAAAGCTAGGGTTCAGATTAGAGCCTAGATGCCTGTCCGTTTCAATCTTCTGTCTCTGGGGACACTGTCTGAGTATCTAAGTGAAGATAGTTGCTCAGCTGGTGTCAGAGTGCCCCTCTTAGTCCATGGCCGAGGCATGGCCTTGGAGACCTTATTGGATTCTCCTAATCTCTAAGGTTGTGGCCAATGGATTGGGTACAGTTTTCTTGGAGAGGACTGGCACAGTCCTTCAGTGTGTCTCCATAGGCCCTAGCCTGGAGGGTGTGTGGGTCCGGGCTGTGGGTACAGAAGTCTGAAAACACAAACTCGGCTTGGGTGTGGAGCCGAGAGCATGGCAGGAAGGACCCACAGACCGTGAGAGGAGATCCTCAGCTTATGAAAGAAGGGCAAATGGGAGGCAGTCACGCAAGCTTTTGTCTTTGGATGTTTTGTCTCCCATAGCCGTGGAATGTAGGGGTGACCTCAGGGGCTATGGAAGAGTCTCCCTCTCTGAGGAGTTGGTCCAGCTCTTAAGATTTTGGGGACATTTTGTGGGAAGGGTGGAGTCCTGCTGTCTGGCTTAGGTGTTCTTCCAGGAGAGGGACTCCAGATCACAGTCCTGGGTTCGAGCAAATGGAATACTCGAGCTCTTGTGAAGATTGGGATCATAGGGGCTTGGCAAGCCCCATTTGCGGGCTCTTGGTCGAGGCCCTGAGAGACCTTACTTCGACATGGGGCCCATGCTGATGGTCCCAATGCGAGTTTGTACCCAAGGAGGCACTCAAGTTTAGGCTTGGCCTCAGGGGCCATGAAGGTTTCTCCTACACTGAAGGTATGACTCCATGCCAACAGCAAGCTTTCCAGCCATGGGGAAGGAGAAGATCTGATTTGTGCTTCAGTTACCCACGTTTGCCAGGATTTGATATAATATCTAGGGTCAGATGTCTGAAAACCCAGGTTGGGAAGAGATGACGGCATAAGACCATGGCCTGTCTGATGTGCTTAGTGTGCAGCCAGCTGTTTCTTTGTCTGTCAGGACGTCAGGCTGTGTCAGACAGAGCATTACTGACCAGGGTAGCCTTTCCAGTTAGGGTGCGGTCGAGGCCAGAGCAGGTTGGTTCTCATTTGTGGTTTCTGGAGAGCCCCATAGGGCAACGTTTTTCTTCTGGTGGGCAGGCAGAAAACTGTGTTGTGGTTCTGGAATTCCCAGTCTGGAGGGCTTGTTTGCCAGGAGTGTGAAGAGGGAAGTCTGAAAACACAAGCTAGCGTTAGGTTTGTGGCCGAGGGCATGGCAGGCCCACTCTGCAGAGACTGAATCGAGATCTCCTGCATCTGAGGTCAGGGCGAGTATCAGACGTTGCCTCAGGTTGGAGTTTGTGTCCATTATGGCCCCTTCCTGAAGGGGGTGGGGGCGTCATGAGGCCAGGGAGGTTTCCCAACGCTGGGAGTTATGAGCTGCCCCAAACATCAAGGTTTCCTCTGTAGGACAGTCGAGTACTATGAGATGGTTCTAGGATGACCCCTACAGAAAGACTCGAGAGAAGGGGTCTAAGCATGAATGTCTGCAAATGCCACCTCACATTCCCACTGGCTGCTTGGGGCAAGGCAGGCTCAATCTGCAGGCTCTTGGGCGGGTTTATCAGAGGGCTGAGTAGAAATGGACTCTCCTGAGGATGAGTCATACTGTGGGTTGGTGGCCATGGAGACCTTGGAATGTGGCGGGGGCTCAGGGACTCTGCAGGTTTCTCCAAACCGAAGGGTTTGACACAGCTCCAACAATGAAGCTTCCCATGTGGAGACGATAGTTGTTCTGTTTGGTGTCTCAGGAAAGCCCCAGATCTGGTCTTCAAACCCAGGCCTCTGAGGAGTGACACCTGGAAACCAAAGCAAGAGTTCAGATTAGGGCCCAGGGGCCTGTCTGGTTCAATCTACTGTCTCTGCCAACATCTGTCTGTGTTTCTGCATGGAGGTAGTTGCTCAGCTTGTGTCAGGATGCCTTTGTCCATAGAGGCTTATAGTAGTGGGATGTCCTCGGGGGCCTTGATGTTTCTCCTATTCTGTGGGGTTATGGGCAATGGAATGGGCATAGTCTCCTTGGAGAGAGCAGGACAGTCCTGTGGTGTGGCTCCAGAGGCCCCAGCCTGGCGGCTGTGTGGGCCAGGGCTGTGGGGACAGACATCCAAAAACACAAACTCGGCTGAGGTTTGGGGCTGAGGTTATGGCAGGAGTGATCTACAGTCCGTGAGGGGAGCTCATTGTGATTAGAAAGTAAGGCGAGTGAGAGGCGGTCGTTCAGGCTTATGTCTCTGGATGTTATATTCATGATGGTCATTTAATGTAAGCATGGTCTCATGGGCCATGGAAGTCTCCCTCTCTGGTGATTTGTCCGGCTCCCAAGAGATTGGGGTCATTTTGTGGGAAGGGAGGAGTCCTGTTTTCTGCCTCATGTGTCCCCACAATAGAGGGATTCTAGAGCAGAGCACTGGGTACATACAACTGGAATACCCACCCTCTGGTTAGGCCTGGGGTCCATTGGGCATGGCAAGCCCATATGCAGATTCTTGGTCCAGCCACTGAGAGACGTTACTTGAATAGTGGACTCATGCTGAGGGTCACAATGTGTGTTTGTGCCCAAGGTGGTCCTCAATATTGGGCGGGACCTCATTGAGCTTCAGGTTTCTCCTACAGTGAACCTTGGACATGCCAACCTCAGGGTTTCTTGCCATGGGGAAGGAGGAGTTTTGATTTCTGCATCACGTTCACCTCTGGGCACTAATTGGAGATAAGGTCTAGGTTCTGAAGCCTGAAAACCGAGGTTTGGAAGAGATGACGACCTAAGGCCATGGCGGGTCCGATGTGTTCAGTTTGGGGCCAGCTTTCTAGGTGTCGTTCAGGAGGTCTGCACTCAGGCTGTGCCAGACAGGGCATTCGTGCTCAGATACGCTGTATAATTGGGGTACAGTTGAGTGGCATGCAGAAGATAATTATTTGGGGATTCTCCGTAGCCCCATAAGGCAAAGTCTTTCTTCTGGAGGGCAGGCAGAGTGCTGCATTCTGGCTCCGGAACTGCCAAACTGGAGGCCTTGCGGCCAGGAATGCAAGGATGTAAGTCTGAGAACTGAAGCTTTGCTTTGGTTTCAGGGCGAGGAAATGGCAGGCACACTCTGCAGAGCTGAATTTAGATTTCATGCATCTGAGGTCAGGGCGAGGTTCATATATTGGCTCAGGTTGGAGTTTCTGTCCATGATGGCCCCTTCATGAAGGGGGGTCATCACACCGCCATTGGTGTTTTCCCATGATGGCAGTAGTGAGATGCTCCAAACCACAAAGATTTTCTGCGGGTCAGTTGAAACCTATTGGATGGCTCCAGGACATCCCATATGGAACAATTGCAGAGCAGGGTTCTAAGGATGGATGCCTGGGCATCCGGCCTTGCATTCCAATTGTCTCCTAGCGAAACGGCACGTTTGATTGCTGCCTATGATGTAGCAGCCGAGGGGGCTGAGTTGAAATGCATTCTCCTGAGGATCGGTCCTGATGTGGGATTGTGTCCATGGAGACCTTGGAATGGGGCAGTGGCACCAGGGCTCTGAAGGATGCTCCTAACCAGAGGTTTTGACACAGCTCCAAGAAGCATTTTTCCCATGGGGAAACAAGATTTGTTCTCATTGGTGCTTCAGTAACCCCCAATATGCTGGTATTGGAAACCAGAACTCTGAGGAGAGATGCCTGGAAACCAAGGCAATGGATCTGATTAGGGCCTGGGGCCTGTCTGGTTTAATCTTCTTCTCTCGGTTCATCTGTCTATGGGATTGAGTGGAGGTAGTTCCTCAGCTGGTGTCAGATTGCCCCTATTTGTCCTGGGCAGTCTACACTATTGGGATGGCCACTTTGACTTTGGAGGTTTCTCCTAATTTGCAAGTTTGTGGCCAATGAAATGGGCAGAATTCCTTTGGGGAGGGAAGGCACAATCCTGAGGTGTGGCTCTAGGGGCTCAAGCATGGAGGGTGTGTGGGTCAGAGCTGTGGGGACAGAAGTCTGAAAACAGAAACTCGTCTTAGGTTTGGGGACATAGGTATGGGAGGCCCGATCTACAGAGTGAGTGTGAGGCACTTGCTCAGGCTTTTGACTCTGGATTTTGTGTCACTGATGGCCGTGGAATGTAGGGGCGTCCTCATGGACCATGGGTGAGAGTTCCTCTATGGGGATTTGGATGATCCCAATATTTTGGGGTCATTCCGTGGGATGGGAGGAGTCCATTCTGGTTTTTTTTTTTTTTTTTTTTTTTTTTTTTTACCTCAGGTGTGCCACTAAAGAGGGATTCCAGAGCAGAACCCTGGGAAGGGGCGACTGGACAACCCGAACTCTGTATAAGATTGGGGGCCTAAGGGCATGGCAATCCCCATATGGGGTACCTTGGTCCAGCCACTGAGAGGTCTTACTTGAGTACAGTGCTCACACTGAGGGTCACAATGCATGTTTGTGCCCAATGTAGGCATCAAGCATGGGCGGGGACTCATGGGCCATGCTTGATTCTCCTACACTGAACTTTGGACAACATACGAACCACAAGGTTTCTTTCCATGGGGAAGGAGGAATTCTGATTTCTGCATCATGTTCACCCCTGGGCAGTGACTGGAGATAAGATCTAAGTTCTGAATCCAGAAAATCGAGGTTGGGATGAGATGATAACCTAAGGTCATGGAGGGTCCGATGTGCTCAGTGTGCGGTCAGCTTTCTGGGTGTTGTTCAGGAGGTATGGATTCAGGCTGTGTCAGACAATGCATTAGTGCCCAGGTTAGAATGTATAATTTGGGTACAGTTGAGTTCCATGTAGGTTCATCCTCATTTATTGTGTCAGGGAAGCTCACTGGGGCAACATTTTTCTTCTGGTGGGCAGGCAGAGTGCAGCATTGTGGGTCCAGAATTGCCAAACTTGAGGGCGTCGGGACCAGGAGTGTGAGGACGTAAGTCTGAGATCATAAGCTAGACTTAAGTTTCAGGGCGAGGGCACGGCAGGCACCCTCTGCAGATCCGAATCAAAATCTCATTCATCTGAAGTCAGGACGAGGATCAGACTTAGGCGCAGGTTGGAGTTTCTGTCCATGATGGCCCCTTCATCAAAGGGGTGGAATCTCGAGGCCATGGAGGTTTTCCCACGTTGGGAGTTGTGGGATGCTCCAAACTGCAAGGATTCCTTCTGCGGGAAAATTGAGAACTGTTGGATGGCTCCAGGACATCCCATATGGAATGACTCCAGAGCCGGGTTCTAAGGATGGATGCCTGAGCAGACTGCCTCTTACACCAATTGTCTCCCTGCCACAAGACAGGTACGATCTGATGGCTATGCAGGAGCAATCGTGGGAGCTGAGTTGAAATGGACTCTCCTGAAGATGGGTCTTAATGTGTGTTTGTGTCCATGAGGACGTTGGAATGGGGTGGTGGCCCCAGGGCTCTAAAGGATTCTAACCGGAGATTTTGAAACAACTCGAAAGAGCAAGTTTTCCATGTGGAGACAAGATTTGTTCTAATTGGTGCCTCAGGAAACCCACATATGCTGGTATTAGAACCAGGCCTCTGAGGAGAGATACATAGAAACCACAGCAATGCATCCAATTAGGTCCTAGGAGCCTCTCTGGTTCAATCTTCTTCTCTGTCGACATCTGTCTATTTTATGAAATGGAGGTAGTTGCTCAGCTGGTGTCAGACCGCTCCTGTTTGTCCGGGTGGCCTACACTATAGGGATGGCCTCGGGGACTTTGGAGGTTTCTCCTAAATTGTATGATTATGGACAATGGCATGGGCAGAATTCCTGTGGAGTGGGCAGGCACAGACCTGATGTGTGGCTCCAAGGGCCCAGCCTTGAGGGTGTGTGGGCAAGGACTGTGGGGACAGATGTCTGAAAACACAAACTCAGCTTAGCTTTGGGGATGTAGGTATGGCAGGTCCGATTTACAGACTATGAGGAGAACTTTTTGGGATATGAATAAAGGGTGAAAGTGTGACACTTGTCAGGCTTTTGCCCCTGGATTTTGTGTCAATGATGGCTGTGGAATGTCGAGGAGTCCTCATGGGCCATGGAAGAGTCTTTCTCTCTGTGGATTTGGCCAGATCCCAATTGTTTTGGGTTAATCTGTGGGATTCAGTTTTGTTAACTAAGGTGTCCCACCAAAAGAGGGATTCCAGAGCAGAACCCTGGACAACAAGAAATCTAACTAAAAATACGGGCCTAGGGGCATGGCAAGCCCAATATGCCTTCTAATGGTCCAGCCACTGAGAGGCCTTCATTGAGGACAGAACTCATGCTGAGGGTCACAATGCGTGTTTATGCCCTCGTGGTACTCAAGCATGGGTGGGGACTCATGGTGCATGCTTGTTTCTCCTACACTGAATGATAGTCAACATGTCAACCACATGAGTTCTTGCCATGGGGAAGTATTAATTCTGATTTCTGCATGTCATTCACCCCTGGGCAGTGATTGGAGATAAGGTCTAGGTTGTGAAGTCTGAAAACCGAGGTTGGGAAGAGATGACGACCTAAGACCATGTTGGGTCCGATATGCTCAGCGTGGAGCCAGCTGTCTGGGTGTTGGTCGGGAGGTCCAAGCTTGGGCTGTGTCAGACAGGGCATTAGTGCCCAGGGTAGATTGTATAATTGGGGTACAACTGAGTGCCGTGCAGGTTGATCTTTATTTGGTATTTCTGGTTAGCCCCAAGGGCAATGTTTTTCTTCTGGAGAACAGGCAGAGTGCTGCATTGTGGCTCCGGAATTTCCAAAGTGGATGCCTTGTGGACGGGGAGTGTGAGGACGGAAGTCTGAGAACACATGTTAGGCGTAGGTTCTGGGCGAGGGCACGGCAGGCACCCTCTGCAGATCTGAATCGGGATATCATGAATCTGAAGTTAGGGCGAGGTTCAAACCTAGGCTTAGGTTTGAATTTCTGTCCATTCTGGCCACTTTATGAAGGGGACAGCATCTCCAGTCCATGGAGGTTTACCCACAATGGAAGTTGTGAGATGCTCCAAACAACAAAGATTCCTTCTGATCAACAATTGAGACCTTTTGTATCACTCCAGTACATACCATACAGAATGACACCAGAGCAGGGATCTTAGGATGGATACATGGGAAGCCCGCCTCACATTGCAGTTGTCTCCTAGCAAATAGACAGGTTTGATATGCTGGCTCTGTCAGAGCAACCAAGGGGGCTGAGTTGAAATGGACTCTCCTGAGGATGGATGCTAATGTGGGTTTGTGTCCATGGAGACCTTGGAATGGGGCGTTGGTGCATGGGCCCTGAAGGATTCTCCTAACCGGAGGTTTTGAGACATCTCCAAAGGACAAGTTTCCCATGTGGAGACGAGATTTGTTTTAATTCGTGCCTCAGGAAACCCCCATATACTGTTATTGGAATATAGGCCTCTGAAGAGAGATAACTGGAAACCAAAGCAATGGCTCCGTTTAGAGCCTAGGGGCCTGTCCGGTTGAATCTTCTTCTCTGTGTACATCCATCTAAGGTATTAGTGGAGTTAGATGCTCAGCTGGTGTCAGATGGCCCTTGTTTGTCCCAGGCGGCCTACACTATTGTGAAGGCCTTGGGGACTTTGGAGGTTTCTCCTAATTTTATGATTATGGACAATGGAATGGGCAGAATTCCCGTGGAGAGGGAAGGCACAGTTTTGATGTGGCTCCAGGGGCCCCAGCCTGCAGGGTGTGTGCCTCAGGACTGTGGAGACAGAAGTCTAAAACACAAACTCAGTTTAGGTTTAGGGACGTAGGTATGGCAGGCCCGATCTACAGACCGTGAGGAGAATTCTTCCAGATATGAAGAAAGAGAGATTGTGAGGCACTTGTTCAGGCTTTTGTTTCTGGATTTTGTGTCAACGATGGGCGTGGAATGTCCGGGAGGCCTCATGGGCCATGGACGAGTCTTCCGCTCTGTGGATTTGGCCCGATTCCAATTGTTTTGGGTCAAACTGTGGGATGGGAGGAGTCCTTTCAGTTTTGTTACCTCAGGTGTCCCACCAAAAGAGGGATTCCAAAGCCGAGCCCTGGGGAGGGGAGACTGGACAACCAGAAATCTGGTTAAAAATTGGGGCCTAGGGGCATGACAAGCCCAATATGCTGTCTTTTGGTCCAGCCACTGAGAGGCCTTACTTGAGAACTGGGCTCACGTTGAGGGTCAGAATGCATGTTTGTGAACGACTTGGTCCTCAAGCATCTGCAGGGCCTCATGGGCCACACTGGTTTCAACTACATTTTACGTTGGACAACATGCCAACCACAAGGTTTCTTGCCATGGGGAAGGAGTTCTGATTCCTGCATCATGTTCAAACCTGGGTGGTGACTGGAGATAAGGTTTAGGTTCTGAAGCCTGAAAACCGAGGTTGGAAAGAGATGATGACCTAAGGCCATGGCGGGTCTGATGTGCTCAGTGTGTGGCTAGCTGGGTGGGTGCGAGCCAGGAGGTTCAGTCTCAGGCTGTGCCAGAAAGGGCAGTAGTGCCCAGGGAAGCCTGTATAATTGGGGTCCCGTCAAGTGGCATGCAGGTTGATCCTCATTTGGGGAATCTGGGTAGCCCCAGAGGGCAATGATTTTCTTCCGGAAAGCAGGCAGAGTGCTGCCTTGTAGTTCTGGAATTGCCAAACTGGAGGGCTTGTGGGCCAGGAATGTGAGGATGGAAGTTGAGAACACAAACTAGACTTACGTTTCTGGGCAAGGGCACGGCAGTCACACTCTGCAGAGCTGAATCAAGATGTCCTGCATCTGAAGTCAGGGCGAGGATCAGACGATCGATCAGGTTGGAGCTTCTGTCCCTGATGGCCCCTTCATGAAGCACAGGGGGCGGGATCACGAGGCCATGGAGGTTTGCCCACGATGGGAGTTGTGAGATGCTCCAAACAGTAAAGATTCTTCTGCGGGACTATTGAGACCTGTTGGTTGGCTCCAGGACTTCCCATACAGCATAATTCTGAGAATGGTTCTAAGTATGGATGTCTGGGAAGCCTGCCTCTCATTCCAATCATCTCCTAGCGACAAGACGGGTTAGATCTGCTGGATCAGGGGGAGCAACTGAGGGGGCTGAGTTGAAATGGACTCTCCTGTGGATGGGTCCTAATGTGGGTGTGTCTCCATGGAGACCTTGGAATGAGGCGCTGGCACCGGGAACCTGAAATGGCCTTCTAACCAGAGGCTTTGAGAGAGCTCCAACATGTAAGTTTCCCATGTGTAGACGAGATTTGTTCTGATGGGTGCCTCAGGAGAAGCCCTCAGCTGGTATTGGAAACCAGGCTTTTGAGGAGACATGCCTGTAAACCAAAGCTATGGATCCCATTATGGCCTGGGGTCCTGTCTGGTCAATCTTCTTCTCTGGGGACATCCATCTATGGTATGAGTGGAGGTAGATGCTCAGCTGGTGTCAGACGGCCCTTTTTTGTCCCGGACAACCTACACCATTGGTATGGCCTCAGGGAATTTGGAGGTTTCTCCTAATTTGTACGGTTTTGGATAATGGAATGGGCAGAATTCCCATGGATTGGTTAGGCACAGTCCTAATGTGTGGTTCCAGGGGCCCAACCTGGAGGGTGTGTGGCCCAGGACTTTGAGGACAGAACTCAAAAAACACAAACTCAGCTTAGGTTTGGGACGTAGGTATGGCACGGCCGAACTACAAATCATGAGAAGAACTCTTCAGGATATGAAGAAAGAGCGAGTCTGAGGCGCTTAGTTAGGCTTTTGTCTCTGGATTTTGTATCAGCGATGGCCGTGGAATGTCGGGGAGGCCTCATGGGCCATGGACGAATCTTCCTCTCTGTGGATTTGGCCCTATCCCAATTCTTTTTCGTGAATCTGTGGGATGGGAGGACTCCTTTAGGGTTTGTTACCTGAGGTGTCCCACCAAAAGAGGAATGCCAAAGCAGAGCCCTGGGCAAGAGTGAAGGGACAACCCGAAATATGGTTAAAAATTAGGGTCTAGGGGCATGGCAAGCCCAATATGCTGTTTCTTCATGCAGCCACTGAGAGGCCTTGCCTGAGGACCGGGCTCAGGCTGAGGGTCACAATGTGTGTTTGAGACCAATGTGGCCCTCAAGCATGGGCTGGGTCTCATGTGCCACACTGGTTTCAACTACACTGAAAGTTGGACAACATGCTAACCACGAGGTTTCATGCCAAGGAAACGAGTTCGGATTTCTGCAACATTTTCAAACCTGGGCAGTGATTGGAGATAAGGTCAAGGTTCTGAAGCCTGAAAACCGAGGTTGGGTAGAGATGACGACCTAAGGCCATGTCGGGTCCGATGTGCTCAGTGTGCGGCCAGCTGTCTGGGTGGGGCCAGGAGTTCCAGGCTCAGGCTGTGTCAGAATGGGCAATTGTGCCCACTTCAGCCTATATATTTGGTGTACAGCCAAATGGCGTGCAGGTTGATCCTCATTTGGGGTTTCTGGGTAGCCCCAGAGGGCAATGTTCTTCTTCCAGGGAGCAGGCAGAGTGCCGCATTGTACTTCTGGATTGCCAAACTGGAGGGCTTGTGGGCCAGTAGTCTGAGGACTGAAGTTTGAGAACACAAGCTAGGCTTAGTTTTTATGGGTGAGGACATGGCAGGCACAATCTACAGACCTGAATCGAGATCTCGTGCATCTGAAGTCAGGGTGAGGATCAGACGATCTTCAGGTTGGTCTTTCTGTCCCTGATGGCCCCTTCATGAAGGGGGGGAATCACGAGGCCATGGGGGTTTTCGCACGATGGGAGTTGTGAGAAGCTCCAAACTACAAAGATTCTTCTCCAGGACAATTGAGACCTGTTAGTTGGCGCCAGGCCAAGGATTCCAAGCATGGTTCTGAGGATGGATGGCTAGGTACCCCACCTGGCATTCCAATTTTCTCCTAGCTACAAGAAAGGTTAGATCTGCTGGATCAGGGGGAGCAACTGAGGGGGCTGAGTTGAAATGGACTCTCCTGTGGATGGGTCCTAATGTGGGTGTGTCTCCATGGAGACCTTGGAATGAGGCGCTGGCACCGGGAACCTGAAATGGCCTTCTAACCAGAGGCTTTGAGAGAGCTCCAACATGTAAGTTTCCCATGTGTAGACGAGATTTGTTCTGATGGGTGCCTCAGGAGAAGCCCTCAGCTGGTATTGGAAACCAGGCTTTTGAGGAGACATGCCTGTAAACCAAAGCTATGGATCCCATTATGGCCTGGGGTCCTGTCTGGTCAATCTTCTTCTCTGGGGACATCCATCTATGGTATGAGTGGAGGTAGATGCTCAGCTGGTGTCAGACGGCCCTTTTTTGTCCCGGACAACCTACACCATTGGTATGGCCTCAGGGAATTTGGAGGTTTCTCCTAATTTGTACGGTTTTGGATAATGGAATGGGCAGAATTCCCATGGATTGGTTAGGCACAGTCCTAATGTGTGGTTCCAGGGGCCCAGCCTGGAGGGTGTGTGGCCCAGGACTTTGAGGACAGAACTCAAAAAACACAAACTCAGCTTAGGTTTGGGAACGTAGGTATGGCACGGCCGAACTACAAATCATGAGAAGAACTCTTCAGGATATGAAGAAAGAGCGAGTCTGAGGCGCTTAGTTAGGCTTTTGTCTCTGGATTTTGTATCAGCGATGGCCGTGGAATGTCGGGGAGGCCTCATGGGCCATGGACGAATCTTCCTCTCTGTGGATTTGGCCCTATCCCAATTCTTTTTCGTGAATCTGTGGGATGGGAGGACTCCTTTAGGGTTTGTTACCTGAGGTGTCCCACCAAAAGAGGAATGCCAAAGCAGAGCCCTGGGCAAGAGTGAAGGGACAACCCGAAATATGGTTAAAAATTAGGGTCTAGGGGCATGGCAAGCCCAATATGCTGTTTCTTCATGCAGCCACTGAGAGGCCTTGCCTGAGGACCGGGCTCAGGCTGAGGGTCACAATGTGTGTTTGAGACCAATGTGGCCCTCAAGCATGGGCTGGGTCTCATGTGCCACACTGGTTTCAACTACACTGAAAGTTGGACAACATGCCAACCACGAGGTTTCATGCCAAGGAAACGAGTTCGGATTTCTGCAACATTTTCAAACCTGGGCAGTGATTGGAGATAAGGTCAAGGTTCTGAAGCCTGAAAACCGAGGTTGGGTAGAGATGACAACCTAAGGCCATGTCGGGTCCGATGTGCTCAGTGTGCGGCCAGCTGTCTGGGTGGGGCCAGGAGTTCCAGGCTCAGGCTGTGTCAGAATGGGCAATTGTGCCCACTTCAGCCTATATATTTGGTGTACAGCCAAATGGCGTGCAGGTTGATCCTCATTTGGGGTTTCTGGGTAGCCCCAGAGGGCAATGTTCTTCTTCCAGGGAGCAGGCAGAGTGCCGCATTGTACTTCTGGATTGCCAAACTGGAGGGCTTGTGGGCCAGTAGTCTGAGGACTGAAGTCTGAGAACACAAGCTAGGCTTAGTTTTTATGGGTGAGGACATGGCAGGCACAATCTACAGACCTGAATCGAGATCTCGTGCATCTGAAGTCAGGGTGAGGATCAGACGATCTTCAGGTTGGACTTTCTGTCCCTGATGGCCCCTTCATGAAGGGGGGGAATCACGAGGCCATGGGGGTTTTCGCACGATTGGAGTTGTGAGAAGCTCCAAACTACAAAGATTCTTCTCCAGGACAATTGAGACCTGTTAGTTGGCGCCAGGCCAAGGATTCCAAGCATGGTTCTGAGGATGGATGGCTAGGTACCCCACCTGGCATTCCAATTTTCTCCTAGCTACAAGAAAGGTTAGATCTGCTGGATCTGGGGGAGCAACTGAGGAGGCTGAGTTGAAATTGACTCTCCTGTGGATGTGTCCTAATATGTTTTTGTGTCTATGGAGACCTTGGAATGAAGCGGTGGCACTGGGTCCCTGATGGGTTCTTCTAAACAGAGACTTTGACACAGCTCCACCGTGCAAGTTTCCCATATGTAGATGAGATTTGTTCTGATGGGTGAGTCAAGAAACAGCCATATGCTGGTATTGAAATCCAGGCCTCTGAGGAGACATGCCTGGAAACCATAGCAATAGATCCGATTAGTGCCTAGTGGTCTGCTCATTCCTTTTTTCCTCTGGGGACATCAGTCTATGGGTCTGAGTGCAGGAAGGTGCTCTGATGTGCTCAGATTGCTCCTGTTTGTCCTGGGAAGCCACCACTATTGGGATGGCCTCAGGAACTTTGGAGGTTTATCCTATTAGTAGGATTGTGGCCATTGGAATGGGTACACACAATTCCCTTGGAGAGGGCAAGTACAGTCCTCAGGTTTGGCTCCAAGGGCCTAAGCCTTTGGGGTGTGTAGGCCAGGGCTGTTTGGACAGTTGTCTGAAAACACAAACGCGGCTTATGTTTCGGGTCATAGGTATGGCAGGACTGATCTACAGACCATGAGGAGAACTCTTCAGGATATGAAAAAAGGGCGAGCGAGAGGCTCGTGCTCAAGTTTTTGTCTCTGGATATCGTGTCACTCATGGTCGTGAAATTTCCGGGTGCCTTCATGGGAAATGGACGAGTCTTACTCTCTGGGGTTTTGCCCCATCCCAAGATTTTTTGGTCATTCTGGGGATGGAAGAAGTCCGTTTTGTTGTTGTTGATTTGCTTTGTTTTGTTTTTTAACCTCAGGTGTCTCACCAAATGAGGTATTCCAGAGTAGAGCCCTGGGGAGGGCCGACCGGACAACCAGAAATCTGGTTTAAAATTGGGGCCTAGGGACATGTCAAGCCCATTATGACATCTAATGGTCGAGCCACTGAGAGGACTTACTAGAGCACAGGACTCACGCTGAGGGTCACAATGCGTGTTTATGCCCTCTTCGCACACAAGAATTGGTGGGTCCTCCGGGTGAATGCTGGTTTCTCCTACACTGAACGTTGGACAACATGCCAACCACAAGGTTTCTTGCCATGGGTGAGGACGAGTTCTGATTTCTACATCACAAGCACCCCTGGGCAGTGGTTGGAGATAAGGTCTAGGTTCTGAAGCCTGAAAAACCGCAGTTGGGAAGAGATGATGACCTAAGGCCATGGCGGTTCTGATGTGCTCAGTGTGCGGTCAGCTGTCTGGGTGTTGGTCAGGAGGTCCGAGCTCAGGTTGTGTCAGACAGTGCATTAGTGTCCAGGTTAGACTATATACTTTGGGTACAGTCGAATGCCATGTAGATTTATCCTCATATAAGGTGCCTGGGCAGCTCATTAGTCCAAATTTTCTTTCTAGAGGGCATGCAGAGTGCTGCATTGTGGGTCTGGAATTGCGAAACTTCTGGGCTTCGGGGCCTGGAGTGTGAGGAGGGAAGTCTGAGAACACAAGCTAGACTTGGGTTTCAGGGCCAGGGCACGGCAGGTACCCCTGTAGATCTGAACCTATATCTCATGCATCTGAAGTCAGGGCGAGGATCAGACGTTGGCTCAGGTTGGAGTTTCTGTGCATGACGGACCCTTCATGAAGAGAGCGGAATCTCAAGGCCATGGAGTTTTTCCCACGTTGGGAGTTGTGGGATGCCCCCTTCAAGGATTACTTCTGCGGGACAATTGAGACCTGTTGGGCAGCTTCAGGACATCCCATATGGAATGACTCCAGGGCACTGTTCGAGGTTGGATGCATGGGAAGCCGGCCTCGCATTCCAATTGTCTCCCAGCAACAAGACCGTTTAGATCTGATGGCTCTGCGAGAGAAACCGGGGTGGCTGACTTGAAATGGACTTTCCTGAGGATGGGTCCTAATGTGTGTTTGTGTCCATGAAGGCCTTAAAATGGGGCGGTGGCACCGGGACACTGAAGTATTCTCCTAAGCTTTTGACATAGCTCGATGCACAACGTTCCTTGTGGATACGAGATTTGTTTTGATGGGTGCCTCAGGAAAACCTCTATACTGGTATTGGAATCCAGGCTTTTGAGGAGACAAGCCTGTAATCCAAAGCAATGTATCCGATTATGGCCTAGGGTCCTGTCTGGTTCAATCTTCTTCTCAGGGGACATCCATCTATGGTATGAGTGGAGGTAGATGCTCAGCTGGTATCAGACCGCCCTTGTTTGTCCGGGGCGACCTGCACTATTGGGATGGCCTCAGGGATTTGTAGGATTCTCCAAATTTTACTGTTTTGGACAATGGCATCGGCAGAATTCCCATGGATTGGGTAGGCACAGTCCTAATGTGTGATTCCAGGGGCCCGAGCCTGGAGGGTGTGTGGCCCAGGACTTTGAGGACAGAAGTCTGAAAACACAAAATCAGCTTAGGTTTGGGGACGTAGGTATGGCAGGCCCGATCTATAAAACATGAGAAGAACTCTTCCGGATATGAAGAAAGAGCGAGTCTGAGGCGCTTGCTCAGGCTTTTGTCTCTGGATTTTGTATCAGAGATGGCCGTGGAATGTCGGGGAGGCCTCATGGGCCATGGACGAATCTTCCTCTCTGTGGATTTGGCCCGATCCCAATTGTTTTTCGTCAATCTGTGGAATGGGAGGACTCCTTTCAGGTTTGTTACCTCAGGTGTCCCGCCAAAAGAGGAATTCCAAAGAAGAGCCCTGGGGAAAAGTGAAGGGAGAACCCGAACTATGGGTAAAATTTGGGGCCTAGGGGCATGGCAAACCCAATATGCTATCTCTTCATCCAGCCACTGAGAGGCCTTATTGAGGACTGGGATCAGGGTGAGGGTCACAATGTGTGGTTTTGACCAATGTGGCCCGCAAACATGATCGGGGCCTCATGAGCCACATTGGTTTCAACTACACTGAACGTTGGACAACATGCCAACCACATGGTTTCTTGCCACGGGAAAGGAGTTGTGATTTCTGCATCACTTTCAAGCCTGGGCAGTGATTGGAGATAAGGTCTAGGTTCTGAAACTTGACAACCGAGGTTGGGAAGAGATGACGACCTAAGACCATGGCGGGTCCGATGTGCTCAGTGAGCGGCCAGCTTTCTGTGTGGGGCCAGGTAATCCAGGCTCAGGCTGTGTCAAAAAGGGCAATAGTGCCCAGGTCAGCCTATATATTTGGGGTACAGTAGAATGGCGTGCAGGTTGATCCTCATTTGGAGTTTCTGGGTAGCCCCAGAGGGCAATATTTTTCTTCCTGAGGGCAGGAAGAGTGCTGCATTATAGTTCTGGTTTTCAAACTGGAGGCTTGTGGGCCAGTAGTCTGAGGAAGGAAATCTGAGAACAAGCTAGGCTTAGGTTTCTGGGTGAGGACAAGGCAGGAACAATCTACAGACCTGAATCGAGATATCGTGCTTATGATGTCAGGGCGAGGATCAGAAGATCGCTCAGTTTGGTGTTTCTGTCCCTGATGGCCCTTCATGAAGGGGCTTGGTGGTCACGAGGCCGTGGGGGTTTTCCCACGATGTTAGTTGTGAGAAGCTCCAAACTGCAAAGATTCTTCTGCAGGACAATTGAGACCTGTTTGTTGGCTCCAGGGCAACGATTCCGAGCAGGGTTCTAAGGATGGATGGCTGGGTAGCCCACCTCGCATTCCAATTGTGTCCTAGCAACAAGACAGGTTAGATCTGCTGGATCTGGGGGAACAACCCAGGAGGCTGAGTTGAAATGGACTCTCCTGTGGATGGGTCCTAATGTCTGTTTGTGTCTATGGAGACCTTTGAATGTTGCCGTGGCACTGGGGTCCTGAAGGGTTTTTCCAAACAGAGGCTTTGACACAGCTCCAACGTGCAAGTTTCCCATATGTAGATGAGATGTTTTCTGATGGGTGAGTCAAGAAACAGCCATACGCTTGTATTGGAATCCAGGCCTCTGAGGAGAGATGACTGGATACCACAGCAATGGATCCGTTTAGTGCCTAGGGGCTTGTTCGTTCCTTTTTACCTCTGGGGACATCAGTCTATGCGTCTGAGTGCAGGTAGGTGCTCAGATGAGCTCAGATTGCCCCAGTTTGTCCTGGGAAGCCACCACTATTGGGATGGCCTCCGGCAGTTTGGAGGTTTATCCTATTAGTAGGGTTGTGGCCATTGGAATGGGCACTTACAATTCCCTTGGAGAGGGCAAGTACAGTCCTCAGGTTTGGCTCCAGGGGCCTGAGCCTGTAGGGTGTGTAGGCCAGAGCTGTTTGGACAGTTGTCTGAAAACACAAACGCGGCTTATGTTTCGGGTCATAGGTATGGCAGGACTGATCTACAGACCATGAGGAGAACTCTTCAGGATATGAAAAAAGGGCGAGTGTGAGGCTCGTGCTCAAGTTTTTGTCTCTGGATATCGTGTCACTCATGGTCGTGAAATATCCGGGTGACTTCATGGGAAATGGACGAGTCTTACTCTCTGGGGTTTTGCCCCATCCCAAGATTTTTGGGTCATTCTGGGAATGGAAGAAGTCCGTTTTGTTGTTGTTGTTGATTTGCTTTGTTTTGTTTTTTAACCTCAGGTGTCTCACCAAATGAGGTATTCCAGAGTAGAGCCCTGGGGAGGGCCGACCGGACAACCAGAAATCTGGTTAAAAATTGTGGCCTAGGGACATGTCAAGCCCATTATGACATCTAATGGTCGAGCCACTGAGAGGACTTACTAGAACACAGGACTCACGCTGAGGGTCACAATGCGTGTTTATGCCCTCTTCGCACTCAAGAATTGGCGGGGCCTCCGGGTGAATGCTGGTTTCTCCTACACTGAACGTTGGACAACATGCCAACCACAAGGTTTCTTGCCATGGGTAAGGACGAGTTCTGATTTCTGCATCACAGGCACCCCTGGGCAGTGGTTGGAGATAAGGTCTAGATTCTGAAGCCTGAAAAACCGCAGTTGGGAAGAGATGATGACCTAAGGCCTTGGCGGTTCTGATGTGCTCAGTGTGCGGTCAGCTGTCTGGGTGTTGGTCAGGAGGTCCGAGCTCAGGTTGTGTCAGACAGTGCATTAGTGCCCAGGTTAGACTATATACTTTGGGTACAGTCGTATGCCATGTAGATTTATCCTCATATAAGGTGCCAGGGCAGCTCATTAGGCCAAATTTTTTTTCTAGAGGGCAGGCAGAGTGCTGCATTGTGGGTCTGGAATTGCAAAACTTCTGGGCTTCGGGGCCGGGAGTGTGAGGAGGGAAGTCTGAGAACACAAGCTAGACTTGGGTTTCAGGGCCAGGGCACGGCAGGTACACCTGTAGATCTGAACCTATATCTCATGCATCTAAAGTCAGGGCGAGGATCAGACGTTGGCTCAGGTTGGAGTTTCTGTGCATGACGGCCCCTTCATGAAGGGAGCGGAATCTCGAGGCCATGGAGGTTTTCCCACGTTGGGAGTTGTGGGATGCCCCCTTCAAGGATTCCTTCTGCGGGACAATTGAGACTTGTTGGGCAGCTCCAGGACATCCCATATGGAATGACTCCAGGGCACCGTTCGAGGATGGATGCCTGGGAAGCCCGCCTCGCATTCCAATTGTCTCCTAGCAACAAGACAGTTTAGATCTGATGGCTCTGCGGGAGAAACCGGGGTGGCTGACTTGAAATGGACTTTCCTGAGGATGGGTCCTAATGTGTGTTTGTGTCCATGAGGGCCTTAAAATGGGGCGGTGGCACCGGGACCCTGAAGTATTCTCCTAAGCTTTTGACATAGCTCGATGCACAAGGTTCCTTGTGCAGACGATATTTGTTTTGATGGGTGCCTCAGGAAAACCTCTATACTGGTATTGGAATCCAGGCTTTTGAGGAGACAAGCCTGTAATCCAAAGCAATGTATCCGATTATGGCCTAGGGTCCTGTCTGGTTCAATCTTCTTCTCAGGGGACATCCATCTATGGTATGAGTGGAGGTAGATGCTCAGCTGGTATCAGACCGCCCTTGTTTGTCCCAGACGACCTGCACTATTGGGATGGCCTCAGGGATTTGTAGGGTTCTCCAAATTTTACTGTTTTGGACAATGGCATCGGCAGAATTCCCATGAATTGGGTAGGCACAGTCCTAATGTGTGACTCCAGGGGCCCCAGCCTGGAGGGTGTGTGGCCCAGGACTTTGAGGACAAAAGTCTGAAAACACAAACTCAGCTTAGGTTTGGGGACGTAAGTATGGCAGGCCCGATCTATAAACCATGAGAAGAACTCTTCCGGATATGAAGAAAGAGCGAGACTGAGGCGCTTGCTCAGGCTTTTGTCTCTGGATTTTGTATCAGAGATGGCCGTGGAATGTCGGGGAGGCCTCATGGGCCATGGACGAATCTTCCTCTCTGTGGATTTGGCCCGATCCAAATTGTTTTTCGTCAATCTGTGGAAAGGGAGGACTCCTTTCAGGTTTGTTACCTCAGGTGTCCCGCTAAAAGAGGAATTCCAAAGAAGAGCCCTAAGGAAAAGTGAAGGGAGAACCCGAACTATGGGTAAAATTTGGGGCCTAGGGGCATGGCAAGCCCAATATGCTATCTCTTCATCCAGCATCTGAGAGGCCTTATTGAGGACTGGGATCAGGGTGAGGGTCACAATGTGTGGTTTTGACCAATGTGGCCGCAAACATGAGCGGGGCCTCATGGGCCACACTGGTTTCAACTACACTGAACGTTGGATAACATGCCAACCACATGGTTTCTTGCCACGGGGAAGGAGTTGTGTTTTCTGCATCACTTTCAAGCCTGGGAAGTGATTGGAGATAAGGTCTAGGTTCTGAAACTTGACAACCGAGGTTGGGAAGAGATGACGACCTAAGACCATGGCGGGTCCGATGTGCTCAGTGAGCGGCCAGCTTTCTGTGTGGGGCCAGGTAATCCAGGCTCAGGCTGTGTCAAAAAGGGCAATAGTGCCCAGGTCAGCCTATATATTTGGGGTACAGTAGAATGGCGTGCAGGTTGATCCTCTTTTGGAGTTTCTGGGTAGCCCCAGAGGGCAATGTTTTTCTTCCTGAGGGCAGGAAGAGTGCTCCATTATAGTTCTGGTTTTCAAACTGGAGGCTTGTGGGCCAGTAGTCTGAGGAAGGAAATCTGAGAACAAGCTAGGCTTAGGATTCTGGGTGAGGACAAGGCAGGAACAATCTACAGACCTGAATCGAGATCTCGTGCTTATGATGTCAGGGCGAGGATCAGAAGATCGCTCAGGTTGGTGTTTCTGTCCCTGATGGCCCTTCATGAAGGGGCAGGGGGGCCACGAGGCCGTGGGGGTTTTCCCACGATGTTAGTTGTGAGAAGCTCCAAACTGCAAAGATTCTTCTGCAGGACAATTGAGACCTGTTTGTTGGCTCCAGGGCAACGATTCCGAGCAGGGTTCTAAGGATGGATGGCTGGGTAGCCCACCTCGCATTCCAATTGTGTCCTAGCAACAAGACAGGTTAGATCTGCTGGATCTGGGGGAGCAACCCAGCAGGCTGAGTTGAAATGGACTCTCCTGTGGATGGGTCCTAATGTCTTTTTGTGTCTATGGAGACCTTGGAATGTAGCGGTGGCACTGGTGTCCTGAAGGGTTTTTCCAAACAGAGGCTTTGACACAGCTCCAACGTGCAAGTTTCCCATATGTAGATGAGATTTGTTCTGAGGATGAGTCAGGAAACAGCCATATTCTGGTATTGAAATCCAGGCCTCTGAGGAGAGATGACTGGATACCACAGCAATGGATCCGTTTAGTGCCTAGGGGCCTGTTCGTTCCTTTTTACCTCTGGGGACATCAGTCTATGCGTCTGAGTGCAGGTAGGTGCTCAGATGAGCTCAGATTGCCTCTGTTTGTCCTGGGAAGCCACCACTATTGGGATGGCCTCAGGCAGTTTGGAGGTTTATCCTATTAGAAGGGTTGTGGCCATTGGAATGGGCACATACAATTCCCTTGGAGAGGGCAAGTACAGTCCTCAGGTTTGGCTCCAGGGGCCTGAGCCTGTAGGGTGTGTAGGCCAGAGCTGTTTGGACAGTTGTCTGAAAACACAAACGCGGCTTATGTTTCGGGTCATAGGTATGGCAGGACTGATCTACAGACCATGAGGAGAACTCTTCAGGGTATCATAAAAGGGCGAGTGTGAGGCTCGTGCTCAAGTTTTTGTCTCTGGATATCGTGTCACTCATGGTCGTGAAATATCCGGGTGACTTCATGGGAAATGGACGAGTCTTACTCTCTGGGGTTTTGCCCCATCCCAAGATTTTTGGGTCATTCTGGGAATGGAAGAAGTCCGTTTTGTTGTTTTTATTGATTTGCTTTGTTTTGTTTTTTAACCTCAGGTGTCTCACCAAATGAGGTATTCCAGAGTAGAGCCCTGGGGAGGGCCGACCGGACAACCAGAAATCTGGTTAAAAATTGTGGCCTAGGGACATGTCAAGCCCATTATGACATCTAATGGTCGAGCCACTGAGAGGACTTACTAGAGCACAGGACTCACGCTGAGGGTCACAATGCGTGTTTATGCCCTCTTCGCACTCAAGAATTGGCGGGGCCTCCGGGTGAATGCTGGTTTCTCCTACACTGAACGTTGGACAACATGCCAACCACAAGGTTTCTTGCCATGGGTAAGGACGAGTTCTGATTTCTGCATCACAGGCACCCCTGGGCAGTGGTTGGAGATAAGGTCTAGATTCTGAAGCCTGAAAAACCGCAGTTGGGAAGAGATGATGACCTAAGGCCTTGGCGGTTCTGATGTGCTCAGTGTGCGGTCAGCTGTCTGGGTGTTGGTCAGGAGGTCCGAGCTCAGGTTGTGTCAGACAGTGCATTAGTGCCCAGGTTAGACTATATACTTTGGGTACAGTCGAATGCCATGTAGATTTATCCTCATATAAGGTGCCTGGGCAGCTCATTAGGCCAAATTTTTTTTCTAGAGGGCAGGCAGAGTGCTGCATTGTGGGTCTGGAATTGCGAAACTTCCGGGCTTCGGGGCCTGGAGTGTGAGGACGGAAGTCTGAGAACACAAGCTAGACTTGGGTTTCAGGGCCAGGGCACGGCAGGTACACCTGTAGATCTGAACCTATATCTCATGCATCTGAAGTCAGGGCGAGGATCAGACATTGGCTCAGGTTGGAGTTTCTGTGCATGACGGCCCCTTCATGAAGGGAGCGGAATCTCGAGGCCATGGAGGTTTTCCCACGTTGGGAGTTGTGGGATGCCCCCTTCAAGGATTCCTTCTGCGGGACAATTGAGACTTGTTGGGCAGCTCCAGGACATCCCATATGGAATGACTGCAGGGCACCGTTCGAGGATGGATGCCTGGGAAGCCCGCCTCGCATTCCAATTGTCTCCTAGCAACAAGACAGTTTAGATCTGATGGCTCTGCGGGAGAAACCGGGGTGGCTGACTTGAAATGGACTTTCCTGAGGATGGGTCCTAATGTGTGTTTGTGTCCATGAGGGCCTTAAAATGGGGCGGTGGCACCGGGACCCTGAAGTATTCTCCTAAGCTTTTGACATAGCTCAATGCACAACGTTCCTTGTGGAGACGAGATTTGTTTTGATGGGTGCCACAGGCAAACCTCTATGCTGATATTGGAATCCAGGCTTTTGAGGAGACATGCCTGTAATCCAAAGCAATGTATCCGATTATGGCCTAGGGTCCTGTCTGGTTCAATCTTCTTCTCAGGGGACATCCATCTATGGTATGAGTGGAGGTAGATGCTCAGCTAGCATCAGACCGCCCTTGTTTGTCCCGGGCGACCTGCACTATTGGGATGGCCTCAGGGATTTGTAGGGTTCTCCAAATTTTACTGTTTTGGACAATGGCATCGGCAGAATTCCCATGGATTGGGTAGGCACAGTCCTAATGTGTGACTCCAGGGGCCCCAGCCTGGAGGGTGTGTGGCCCAGGACTTTGAGGACAGAAGTCTGAAAACACAAAATCAGCTTAGGTTTGGGGACGTAGGTATGGCAGGCCTGATCTATAAACCATGAGAAGAACTCTTCCGGATATGAAGAAAGAGCGAGTCTGAGGCGCTTGCTCAGGCTTTTGTCTCTGGATTTTGTATCAGAGATGGCTGTGGAATGTCGGGGAGGCCTCATGGGCCATGGACGAATCTTCCTCTCTGTGGATTTGGCCCGATCCCAACTGTTTTTCGTCAATCTGTGGAATGGGAGGACTCCTTTCAGGTTTGTTACCTCAGGTGTCCCGCCAAAAGAGGAATTCCAAAGAAGAGCCCTGGGGAAAAGTGAAGGGAGAACCCGAACTATGGGTAAAATTTGGGGCCTAGGGGCATGGCAAGCCCAATATGCTATCTCTTCATCCAGCCACTGAGAGGCCTTATTGAGGACTGGGATCAGGGTGAGGGTCACAATGTGTGGTTTTGACCAATGTGGCCCGCAAACATGAGCGGGGCCTCATGGGCCACACTGGTTTCAACTACACTGAACGTTGGACAACATGCCAACCACATGGTTTCTTGCCACGGGGAAGGAGTTGTTTTTTCTGCATCACTTTCAAGCCTGGGCAGTGATTGGAGATAAGGTCTAGGTTCTGAAACTTGACAACCGAGGTTGGGAAGAAATGACGACCTAAGACCATGGCGGGTCCGATGTGCTCAGTGAGCGGCCAGCTTTCTGTGTGGGGCCAGGTAATCCAGGCTCAGGCTGTGTCAAAAAGGGCAATAGTGCCCAGGTCAGCCTATATATTTGGGGTACAGTAGAATGGCGTGCAGGTTGATCCTCTTTTGGAGTTTCTGGGTAGCCCCAGAGGGCAATGTTTTTCTTCCTGAGGGCAGGAAGAGTGCTGCATTATAGTTCTGGTTTTCAAACTGGAGGCTTGTGGGCCAGTAGTCTGAGGAAGGAAATCTGAGAACAAGCTAGGCTTAGGTTTCTGGGTGAGGACAAGGCAGGAACAATCTACAGACCTGAATTGAGATCTCGTGCTTATGATGTCAGGGCGAGCATCAGAAGATCGCTCAGGTTGGTGTTTCTGTCCCTGATGGCCCTTCATGAAGAGGCGGGGGGGTCATGAGGCCGTGGGGGTTTTCCCACGATGTTAGTTGTGAGAAGCTCCAAACTGCAAAGATTCTTCTGCAGGACAATTGTGACCTGTTTGTTGGCTCCAGGGCATAGATTCCGAGCAGGGTTCTAAGGATGGATGGCTGGGTAGCCCACCTCGCATTCCAATTGTGTCCTAGCAACAAGACAGATTAGATCTGCTGGATCTGGGGGAGCAACCCAAGAGGCTGAGTTGAAATGGACTCTCCTGTAAATGGATCCTAATATGTTTTTGTGTCTATGGAGATCTTGGAATGAAGCGGTGACACTGGGGCCCTGAAGGGTTTTTCCAAACAGAGGCTTTGACACAGCTCCACCGTGCAAGTTTCCCATATGTAGATGAGATTTGTTCTGAGGATGAGTCAGGAAACAGCCATATGCTGGTATTGAAATCCAGGCCTCTGAGGAGAGATGACTGGATACCACAGCAATGGATCCGTTTAGTGCCTAGGGGCCTGTTCGTTCCTTTTTACCTCTGGGGACATCAGTCTATGCATCTGAGTGCATGTAGGTGTCAGATGGGCTCAGATTGTTCCTGTTTCTCCTGGAGAGCCACCACTATTGGGATGGCCTCAGGGAGTTTGGAGGTTTATCTTATTAGTAGGTTGTGGCCATTGGAATGGGCACATACAATTCCCTTGGAGAGGGCAAGTACAGTCCTCAGGTTTGGCTCCAGGGGCCTGAGCCTGTAGGGTGTGTAGGCCAGAGCTGTTTGGACAGTTGTCTGAAAACACAAACGCGGCTTATGTTTCGGGTAATAGGTATGGCAGGATTGATCTACAGACCATGAGGAGAACTCTTCGGGATATGAAAAAAGGGCGAGTGTCAGGCTCTTGCTCAAGTTTTTGTCTCTGTATATCGTGTCACTCATGGTCATGAAATTTCCGGTTGACTTAATGGGAAATGGACGAGTCTTACTCTCTGGGGGTTTGTCCCCATCGCAAGATTTTGGGGTCATTCTGTGGGATGGAAGAAGTCCGTTTTGTTGTTGTTGTGATTTGCCTTGTTTTGTTTTTTAACCTCAGGTGTCCCACCAAATGAGGGATTCCAGAGTAGAGCCCTGGGGGGTGGGCCGACTGTACAACCAGAAATCTGGTTACAAATTTGGGCCTAGGGACATGTAAAGCCCATTATGACATCTAATGGTCGAGTGACTGAGAGGACTTACTAGAGGACAGGACTCACACATGAGGGTCACAATGCGAGTTTATGACCACTTCGCAAACAAGAATGGGCGGGGCCTCATGGTGAATCCTGGTTTCTCCTACACTGAACGTTGGACAACCTGCCAACGACAAGATTTCTTGCCATGGGTAAGGAAGAGTTCTGATTTCTGCATCACAGTCACTCTTGGGCAGTGATTGGAGATAAGGTCTAGATTCTGAAGCCTGAAAACGGAGGTAGGGAAGAGATGATAACCTAAGGCCATGGCGGGTCTGATGTGCTCAGTGTGCGGTCAACTGTCTGGGTGTTGGTCAGGAGGTCCGGGCTCAGGTTGTGTCAGACAGTGCATTAGTGCCACTGTAGACTATATAATTTGGGTAAAGTCGAGTGCCATGTAGATTTATCCTCATATAAGGTGCCTGGGCAGCTCATTAGGCCAAATTTTTTTTCTAGAGGGCAGGCAGAGTGCTTCATTGTCGGTCCGGAATTGCCAAACTTGAGGGCTTCGTGTCCAGGAGTGTGAGGACGGAAGTCTGAGAACACAAGCTAGACTTGTGTATCAGGGCGAGGACACGGCAGGGACCACTGTAGATCTGAACCAATATCTCATGCATCTGAAGTCAGGGCGAGGATCAGACGTTGGCTCACATTGGAGTTTATGTGCATGACGGCCCCTTCAAGAAGGGAGCGGAATCTCGAGGCCATGGAGGTTTTCCCACGTTGGGTGTTGTGGGATGCCCCCTTCAAGGATACCTTCTGCGGGACAATTGAGACCTGTTGGGCAGCTCTAGGACATCCCATATGGAATGACTCCAGGGCACCATTCGAGGATGGATGACTGGGAAGCAGGCCTCGCATTCCAATTTTCTCCTAGCAACAAGACAGTTTAGATCTGATGACTCTGCGTGAGCAACAGGAGTGACTGACTTGAAATGGACTTTCCTGAGGATGCGTCCTAATGTGTGTTTGTGTCCATGAGGGCCTTAAAATGGGGCGGTGGCACCGGGACCCTGAAGTATTCTCCTAAGCTTTTGACATAGCTCGATGCAAAAGTCTCCTTGTGGAGACGAGATTTGTTCTGATGGGTGCCTCAGAAAAACACCTATGCTGGTATTGGAATCCAGGCTTTTGAGGAGACATGCCTGTAAACCAAAGCAATGTATCCGATTATGGCCTAGGGTCCTGTCTGGTTCAATCTTCTTCTCAGGGGACATCCATCTATGGTATGAGTGGAGGTAGATGCTCAGCTGGTATCAGACCGCCCTTGTTTGTCCCGGGCGACCTGCACTATTGGGATGGCCTCAGGGATTTGGAGGGTTCTCCTAATTTTACGGTTTTGGACCATGGAATGGGCAGAATTCCCATGGATTGGGTAGACACAGTCCTAATGTGTGACACCTGGGGCCCCAGACTGGAAGGTGTGTGGCCCAGGACTTTGGGGACAGAAGTGTGAAAACACAAACTCAGCTTAGCTTTGGGGAGGTAGGTATAGCAGGCCCGATCTATAAACCATGAGAAGAACTCTTCCGGATATAAAGAAAGAGCGAGTCTCAGGCACTTGCTCAGGCTTTTGTCTCTGGATTTTGTATCAGAGATGGCCGTGGAATGTCGGGGAGGCCTCATGGGCCATGGACGAATCTTCCTCTCTGTGGATTTGGCCCGATCCCAATTGTTTTTCGTCAATCTGTGGAATGGGAGGACTCCTTTCAGGTTTGTTACCTCAGGTGTCCCGCCAAAAGAGGAATTCCAAAGAAGAGCCCTGGGGAAAAGTGAAGGGAGAACCCGAACTATGGGTAAAATTTGGGGCCTAGGGGCATGGCAAGCCCAATATGCTATCTCTTCATCCAGCCACTGAGAGGCCTTATTGAGGACTGGGATCAGGTTGAGGGTCACAATGTGTGGTTTTGACCAATGTGGCCCGCAAACATGAGCGGGGCCTCATGGGCCACACTGGTTTCAACTACACTGAACGTTGGACAACATGCCAACCACATGGTTTCTTGCCACGGGGAAGGAGTTGTTTTTTCTGCATCACTTTCAAGCCTGGGCAGTGATTGGAGATAAGGTCTAGGTTCTGAAACTTGACAACCGAGGTTGGGAAGAAATGACGACCTAAGACCATGGCGGGTCCGATGTGCTCAGTGAGCGGCCAGCTTTCTGTGTGGGGCCAGGTAATCCAGGCTCAGGCTGTGTCAAAAAGGGCAATAGTGCCCAGGTCAGCCTATATATTTGGGGTACAGTAGAATGGCGTGCAGGTTGATCCTCTTTTGGAGTTTCTGGGTAGCCCCAGAGGGCAATGTTTTTCTTCCTGAGGGCAGGAAGAGTGCTGCATTATAGTTCTGGTTTTCAAACTGGAGGCTTGTGGGCCAGTAGTCTGAGGAAGGAAATCTGAGAACAAGCTAGGCTTAGGTTTCTGGGTGAGGACAAGGCAGGAACAATCTACAGACCTGAATTGAGATCTCGTGCTTATGATGTCAGGGCGAGCATCAGAAGATCGCTCAGGTTGGTGTTTCTGTCCCTGATGGCCCTTCATGAAGAGGCGGGGGGGTCATGAGGCCGTGGGGGTTTTCCCACGATGTTAGTTGTGAGAAGCTCCAAACTGCAAAGATTCTTCTGCAGGACAATTGTGACCTGTTTGTTGGCTCCAGGGCATAGATTCCGAGCAGGGTTCTAAGGATGGATGGCTGGGTAGCCCACCTCGCATTCCAATTGTGTCCTAGCAACAAGACAGATTAGATCTGCTGGATCTGGGGGAGCAACCCAAGAGGCTGAGTTGAAATGGACTCTCCTGTAAATGGATCCTAATATGTTTTTGTGTCTATGGAGATCTTGGAATGAAGCGGTGACACTGGGGCCCTGAAGGGTTTTTTCAAACAGAGGCTTTGACACAGCTCCACCGTGCAAGTTTCCCATATGTAGATGAGATTTGTTCTGAGGATGAGTCAGGAAACAGCCATATGCTGGTATTGAAATCCAGGCCTCTGAGGAGAGATGACTGGATAGCACAACAATGAATCCAATAGTGCCTAGGGGCCTGTTCGTACCTTTTTACCTCTGGGGACATCAGTCTATGCATCTGAGTGCATGTAGGTGTCAGATGGGCTCAGATTGTTCCTGTTTCTCCTGGAGAGCCACCACTATTGGGATGGCCTCAGGGAGTTTGGAGGTTTATCTTATTAGTAGGTTGTGGCCATTGGAATGGGCACATACAATTCCCTTGGAGAGGGCAAGTACAGTCCTCAGGTTTGGCTCCAGGGGCCTGAGCCTGTAGGGTGTGTAGGCCAGAGCTGTTTGGACAGTTGTCTGAAAACACAAACGCGGCTTATGTTTCGGGTAATAGGTATGGCAGGATTGATCTACAGACCATGAGGAGAACTCTTCGGGATATGAAAAAAGGGCGAGTGTCAGGCTCTTGCTCAAGTTTTTGTCTCTGTATATCGTGTCACTCATGGTCATGAAATTTCCGGTTGACTTAATGGGAAATGGACGAGTCTTACTCTCTGGGGGTTTGTCCCCATCGCAAGATTTTGGGGTCATTCTGTGGGATGGAAGAAGTCCGTTTTGTTGTTGTTGTGATTTGCCTTGTTTTGTTTTTTAACCTCAGGTGTCCCACCAAATGAGGGATTCCAGAGTAGAGCCCTGGGGGGTGGGCCGACTGTACAACCAGAAATCTGGTTACAAATTTGGGCCTAGGGACATGTAAAGCCCATTATGACATCTAATGGTCGAGTGACTGAGAGGACTTACTAGAGGACAGGACTCACACATGAGGGTCACAATGCGAGTTTATGACCACTTCGCAAACAAGAATGGGCGGGGCCTCATGGTGAATCCTGGTTTCTCCTACACTGAACGTTGGACAACCTGCCAACGACAAGATTTCTTGCCATGGGTAAGGAAGAGTTCTGATTTCTGCATCACAGTCACTCTTGGGCAGTGATTGGAGATAAGGTCTAGATTCTGAAGCCTGAAAACGGAGGTAGGGAAGAGATGATAACCTAAGGCCATGGCGGGTCTGATGTGCTCAGTGTGCGGTCAACTGTCTGGGTGTTGGTCAGGAGGTCCGGGCTCAGGTTGTGTCAGACAGTGCATTAGTGCCACTGTAGACTATATAATTTGGGTAAAGTCGAGTGCCATGTAGATTTATCCTCATATAAGGTGCCTGGGCAGCTCATTAGGCCAAATTTTTTTTCTAGAGGGCAGGCAGAGTGCTTCATTGTCGGTCCGGAATTGCCAAACTTGAGGGCTTCGTGTCCAGGAGTGTGAGGACGGAAGTCTGAGAACACAAGCTAGACTTGTGTATCAGGGCGAGGACACGGCAGGGACCACTGTAGATCTGAACCAATATCTCATGCATCTGAAGTCAGGGCGAGGATCAGACGTTGGCTCACATTGGAGTTTATGTGCATGACGGCCCCTTCAAGAAGGGAGCGGAATCTCGAGGCCATGGAGGTTTTCCCACGTTGGGTGTTGTGGGATGCCCCCTTCAAGGATACCTTCTGCGGGACAATTGAGACCTGTTGGGCAGCTCTAGGACATCCCATATGGAATGACTCCAGGGCACCATTCGAGGATGGATGACTGGGAAGCAGGCCTCGCATTCCAATTTTCTCCTAGCAACAAGACAGTTTAGATCTGATGACTCTGCGTGAGCAACAGGAGTGACTGACTTGAAATGGACTTTCCTGAGGATGCGTCCTAATGTGTGTTTGTGTCCATGAGGGCCTTAAAATGGGGCGGTGGCACCGGGACCCTGAAGTATTCTCCTAAGCTTTTGACATAGCTCGATGCAAAAGTCTCCTTGTGGAGACGAGATTTGTTCTGATGGGTGCCTCAGAAAAACACCTATGCTGGTATTGGAATCCAGGCTTTTGAGGAGACATGCCTGTAAACCAAAGCAATGTATCCGATTATGGCCTAGGGTCCTGTCTGGTTCAATCTTCTTCTCAGGGGACATCCATCTATGGTATGAGTGGAGGTAGATGCTCAGCTGGTATCAGACCGCCCTTGTTTGTCCCGGGCGACCTGCACTATTGGGATGGCCTCAGGGATTTGGAGGGTTCTCCTAATTTTACGGTTTTGGACCATGGAATGGGCAGAATTCCCATGGATTGGGTAGACACAGTCCTAATGTGTGACACCTGGGGCCCCAGCCTGGAAGGTGTGTGGCCCAGGACTTTGGGGACAGAAGTGTGAAAACACAAACTCAGCTTAGCTTTGGGGAGGTAGGTATAGCAGGCCCGATCTATAAACCATGAGAAGAACTCTTCCGGATATAAAGAAAGAGCGAGTCTCAGGCACTTGCTCAGGCTTTTGTCTCTGGATTTTGTATCAGAGATGGCCGTGGAATGTCGGGGAGGCCTCATGGGCCATGGACGAATCTTCCTCTCTGTGGATTTGGCCCGATCCCAATTGTTTTTCGTCAATCTGTGGAATGGGAGGACTCCTTTCAGGTTTGTTACCTCAGGTGTCCCGCCAAAAGAGGAATTCCAAAGATGAGCCCTGGGGAAAAGTGATGGGAGAACCCGAACTATGGGTAAAATTTGGGGCCTAGGGGCATGGCAAGCCGAATATGCTGACTCTTCATCCAGCCACTGAGAGGCATTACCTGAGGCCTGGGATCAGGCTGAGGGACACAATTTGTGTTTGTGACCAATGTGGCCCATAAACATGGGCGGGGCCTCATGGGTCACACTGGTTTCAACTACACTGAACTTTGGAAAAACATGCCAACCACTAGGTTTCTTGCCAAGGCGAAGGAGAAGTTCTGATTCTTGTATCACGTTCACTCCTGAGCAGTGAGTGGAGATAAGGTCTAGGTTCTGAAGGTGAAAACTGAGGTTGTGTAGAGTTGATGGCCTAAATCCATTGTGGGTGTGATATGCTCTGTTTATGGCCAGCTGTCTGGGTGTTGGACTGGAGGTCTCCCCTCAGGCTGTTTCAGACAGGGCTTTAGTGCACAGGCTAGACAGTATAATTGGGGTATGGTCGAGTGGCATGCAGGTTGTTACTCATTTGGCGTTTCTGGTTAGGCCTATAGGGCAACATTTTTCTTCTGGAGGGCAGGCAGAGTGCTGCATTGTGTCTCCAGAATTGCCAAACTGGAGGGGTGTGGCCAGGATTGTGAGGAAGGAAGTCTGAAAACACGAGTTTTGGGACCAAGAGCATGGCAGGTCCACTCTGCAGAGGCTGAATCGAGATCTCCTGCAGGTGAGGTCAGGGCGATTATCAGATGTTGCCTCAAGCTGCAGTTTGTGTCCATGACGGCCCTTACATGAAGGGGGTGGGGGCGTCATGAGGCCAGGGAGGTTTCCCTACGCTGGGAGTTGTGAGCTGCTCCAAACTTCAAAGTTTCCTTCTTCAGGATAGTCGAGTACTATTGGATGGTCCCTTGATGCCCCATACAGAAAGACTCGAGAGCAGGGGCCTAAGCATGGATGCCGAGAAACGCCAACTCACCTTCCCATTGCCTGGTGGAGACAAGGCACGCTCAATCTGCGGGCTCTTGGGTGAGCTACCCAGAAGGCTGAGTTTAAATGGACTCTCCTGAGGATGAGTCATAATGTGGGTTGGTGGCCATGGAGACCTTGGAATGTGGCAGTAGCTAAGGGACTCTGCAGGATTCTCCAAACCGAAGGGCTTGACACAACTCCAACAAGGAAGCTTCCCATGTGGAGATGAGAGGTCTTCTGTCTGGTGCCTCAGGAAAGCCCCGTATGCTGGTCTTCGAACCCAGGCCTCTGAGGAGTGATACCTGGACACCAAGCAAGAGTTCATAATAGGGCCTAGGGGCCTGTCTGGTTCAATCTTCTGTCTCTGCGGATATCTGTCTATGTGTCTGCATGGAGGTAGTAGTTGCTCATCTTGTGTCATAATGCCTGTATTTGTCCAGTGCGGCTTGTGGTAGTGGGATGTCCTTGGGGACCTTGAGGTTTCTACTATTTTGTAGAGTTGTGACCAATGGAATGGGCAGTTTCTTAGGAGAGAGCAGGCACAGTTCTGTGGTGTGGCTCCAGAGACCCCAGCCTGGAGTCTGTGTGGGCCATGGCTGTGCAGACAGACATCCAAAAACCCTAACTCAGCTCAGGTTTGGGGCCGAGGTTACGGCAGGCCTGATCTACAGTCCATGAGGGGAGCTCCTCTGGATATGAAAGAAGGGTGAGAGGGAGGCAGTCGCTCAGGCTTTTGTCTCTGGATGTTTTGTCCACAATGGCCGTTTAATGTAGGAGTTGCCTCATGGGTCGTAGAAGTCTCCCTCTCTGGTAGTTTGTCCAGCCCCCAAGAGTTTGAGGTCATTCTGTGGGAAGGGAAGTGTCCTGTTTTCTGCTTCATGTGTCCCACCAGTAGAGGGATTCTAGAGCATAGCAGTGGGTACTGACAACTGGAATACTCGCCCTCTGGTTAAGCCTGGGGGCCTATGGATATGACAAGCCCCATATGCAGGATCTTGGTCCAGCCACTGAGAGGCGTTACTTTAATACGGGACTCACGCTGCAGGTCACAATGTATGTCTGTGCTCTAGGCGGCCCTCAAGCACTGGCATGGCCTTTCGTTCAATGCAGGTTTTCCCACATTACTGAAGCCTGAAAACCGAGGTTGGGAAGAGATGACGACCTACAGCCATAGCGGGTCCTATGTGTCCAGGTTGGGGCCAGCTGTCTGGGTGTCGTTTGGGATGTCTTCTCTCAGGCTGTGCCAGACAGGGCATTAGTATACAGGGTAGGCTGTATAATTGCTTTACAATCGAGTGGCATGCATTAGAAAATCATTTGGGGTTTCTTATTAGCAGCATAGGGCAAAATTTTTCTTCTGGAGGGCAGGCAGAGTGCTGCATTGTGGCATCGGAATTCCCAAACTGGAGGGCTTGTGGGCCAGGAGAGTGAGGACGGAAGTCTGAGAACACAAGCTAGGCTTAGGTTTCGGGGCAAGGACATGGCAGGCACACTCTGCAGAGCTGAATTGAGGTCTCATGCGTCTGAAGTCAGGTCGAGGATCAGACTTTGGCTCAGGTTTGAGTTTCTGTCCATGTTGGTCTCTTCATGAAGGGGGGATATTATCAGCCCATGGGGGTTTTCCCACTATTGGAGTAGTGAGATGCTCCAAACCACAAGGATTCCTTCTGTGGGACAATTAAGATTTGTTGGATGGCTCCAGGACGTCTTATAAGGTATTTTTCCAGAACAGGGTTCTAAGTATGGATGCCTGGGCAGCCAGCCTCACATACCAATTGTCTCCTAGCAACAAGAAACGTTTGATCTGCTGGCTTGGGGTAGCAACAGAGGGGGCTGAGTTGAAATGGACTTTCCTGAGGATGGTCTTAATGTTGGTTTGAGTCCATGGAGACCTTGGTATGGGGCAGTGGCACCAGGGCCCTGAAGGATTCTCCTAACCAGAGGTTATGACAAAGCTCCAATGAGCAAGTTTTCCATGGGGAGACGAGATTTGTTCTTATTGGTGCCTCAGGAAACCACCATATGCTGGTATTGGAAACGAGGCCTCTGAGGAGAGATGCCTGGAAACCAAAGCAATGGATCTGATTAGGGCCTAGGGGCCTGTCCGGTTCAATATTCTTCTCTGGGGCATCTGTTGTCTGAGTGGAGGTAGTTGCTCAGCTGGTTTGTGATCACCCCTGTTTGTCCTGCGCGGCCTACACTATTGGGATGGCCTCGGTGACTTTGGAGGTTTTTCCTCATTTGCAAGGTTGTGGCCAATGGAATGGGAAGAATTCCCTTGAAAGGGAAGCAGAGTCCTGAGATGTGGCTCCAGGGACCCAAGTGTGGAGCGTGTGTGGTCCAGGGCTATTTGGACAAAAGTCTGAAAACACAAACTCCACTTAGGTTGTGGGATGAAGGTATGGCCGGCCCGATCTATAGACCGTGAGGAGAACACTTCGGGATATGAACAAAGGGCGAATGTGAGGTGCTGGCTCATGCTTTTTTTTTTTTTTTTTCTGGAATTGTGTCACCGATTGCCATGGAATGTCGGGGTGTCCTCATGGGCCATTGATGAGGCTCCCTTTCTGGGGATTTGACCCGATCCCAAGAGTTTGGGGTCATTCTGTGGGAAGGGAGGAGGCCTTTCTTGTTTTTTTGTTTATTTTTTTATTATTATTATTTTTTTTTTACCTAAGGTGGACCACCAAAAGAGGGATTCAAGAGCAGAGTCCTGGCGAGGGGCGACTGGACAACCAGACCTCTGGTTAACATTGGGACCTAAGAACATGGCAAGCCCCATATGTGGGCTCTTGGTCCAGACACTGAGAGGCCTTCCTTGAGGATAGGTCTCACACTGAGTTTCACAATGTGTTTTTGTGCCCAAGGAGCCCTTCATTCAGGGCGTGGCCTAATGTACCATGCTGGTTTCTCCTACACTGAACGTTGCACAATATGGCAACCACAAGTTTTCTGGCCATGGGGAAGAAGGAGTTCTAATTTCTGCCACACTTTCACTCCTGGACTGTGATTGGATTTAAGGTCTAGGTTCTGAAGCCTGAAAACTGAGGTTGGGAAGAGATGAAGACCTAAGGCCATGGTGTGTCTGATGTGCTCAGTGTTCGGCCAGCTGTTGAGTGTGGGTTGGGAGGTGCAGGCTCAGGCTGTGGCAGACAGGGAATTAGTGCCCAGGCTAGACTGTATCATTGGGATGCAGTCGAGTTTCGTGCAGGATGGTACTCATTTGTGGTTACTGGGTAGCCCCATAGGGCAACGTTTTTCTTCTGGAGGGAAGACACAGTGCCACATAGTGGCTCCAGAATTCCCAAACTGGAAGGCTTGTGGGCCAGGAGTGTGAGGAAAAAATTCTGAGAACACAAGCCAGACTTAGATTTCGGGGTGAGGGGACGGCAGGCACCCTCTGCAGAGATGATTCGAGATCCCGTATGCCTGAAGACAGAGCTAGGATCAGAGGTTGGCTTACTTCGGAGTTTCTGTCCATGACGGCCCCTTCATGAAGGGGACGGTGTCATGAGGACATGGAGGTTTTCCCACGATGGGAATTGTGAGATGCTCCAAACCGCAATGATTCCTTCTGTGGGACAGTCGAGACCTGTTGGATGGCTCCAGGACATCCCATAAGGAAGTTATTCAGAGCAGGGTTCTAAGGATGGATGCCTGGGCAGCCTGCCTCCCATTCCAGGTGTCTCATAGCGCCAAGGCAAGTTCGATCTGTTGGATCTAGGGGAGCAACCGAGGCGGGTGTTTTGAAATGGGTGAGTTGAGGATGGGTCATAATGTGCATTTGTGTCCATGTAGACCTTGGAATGGGGTGCTTGATCCGGGGCCTTGAGGGATGTTCATAACCGGAGGTTTTGATGGGCTCTAAAGAGTACGTTTCCTATGTATAGAAGAGAATTGTTTTGATGAGTGCCTAAGGAATCTCCCATATGCTGGTATTGGAAACCAGGACTCTGAGGAGAGATGACTGGAAACAAAAGCAATCGAGATGATTAGGGCATAGGTGCCTGTCCGGTTCAATCTCTTTCCTGAGGATACGTGTCTAAGGATCTGAGGGGATGTAGTTGCTCAGCTTGTGTCAGATCGCCCCTGTTTGTCCTGGGCAGCCTATAATATTGGGATGGCTTCGGGACTTTGGAGTTTCTCCTAATCTATAGGGTTGCGGCCAATGGAATGGGCAGAAATACCCTGGAGAGGGCAGGCACAGTTCTGAGTTTGGCTCTAGGGGCCCAGCCTTGAGGCTGTGTGGGCCAGGCCTGTGGGGACAAAAGTCTGAAAACACAAACTCTGCTTAGGATTGGGGACATAGGTATGGCACGCCCAATCTACAGACCGTGATAACACTTAGGGATATGAAAAAGGGTGAGTTTGAGGTGCTTGCTCAGGTTTTGTCTCTGGATTTGTGTCAACAATGTGGGTGGAATGCTGGCGTGGCCTCATGTGTTGTGGAAGGCTTTCCTTCTCTGAGGATTTGACCCGATCCCAAGAGTTTGGGTACATTCTGTGGGATGGGGGGAGTCTTTTCTGTTTTTTCTTTTATTTTATTTTATATTTTATTTTATGACCTCAAGTGTCCCAATAAAAGAGGGATTCCAGAGCAGAGTCCTTGGAGGGACAACTGGATATCCCCACCTCTGTTTAAGTTTGGGGGCCTAGGGGCATGGCAAGTCCAATAGGCGGGCTCTTGATTCAGACACTGAGAGGCCTTCCTTGAGGACAGGGCTCATGCTGAGGTTCACAATGCCTATTTGTGCCCAACAAGGCCCTCAAGCAGGGGAAGTGCCTCATGGGCCACGCTAGATTCTTCCACACTGAACGTTGGAGAATATGCCAACCACAAGGTTTCCAGCCATGGCGAAGGAAGAGTTGTGGTTTCTGCATCACGTTCACCCCTGGACAGTTTTGGAGTTTAGGTCTAGGTTCTGAAACCCGAAAACTGAGGTTGGAAGAGATGAAGACCTAAGGACCTGATGGGTCCAATGTGCTCAGTGTGCGGCCAGCTGTAGAGCGTAGGTCTGGAGGTGTGGGCTCATGCTGTGTCAGACAAGGCATTAGACAGGGTAGACTGCATATTTGGGGTGCAGTCGAGTGGCGTTCAGTTGATCCTTATTCGGGTTTCTAGGTAGCTCCATAAGGCAACGTTTTTCTTCTGGAGGGCAGGCAGTGTGCTGCATTATGGCCCCAGTATTGCCAATCTGTAGGGCTTTTGGGGCAGGGGTGTGAGGACGGTAGTCTGAGAACACAAGCTAGGCTTAGTTTTGGGGGTGAGTGCACAGAAGTCACACTCTGCAGAGCTGAATCAAGATCTCATGCACCTGAAGTCAGGGCGAATATCAGACGTTTGCTCAGGTTGGAGTTTCTGTCCATGATGGCCCCTTTATAAAGTGGAGCGTCTTAAGAGGCCATGTAGATTTTCCCACAATGGGAGTTGTGAGATGCTCCAGACTGCAAAGATTCCTTCTGTGGGACACTTGAGACCTGTTGGATGGCACTAGGATGTCCCATGTGGAACGACTCCAGAGTAGGGTTCTAAGGATGGATGCCTGGGCAGCCCGCCTCCCATTCTAGTTGTCTCCTAGCAACAAGGCAGGTTTGATCTGCAGGCCCTGGGGGAGAAACCAAGGGGGTTGAGTTGACATGGACTCTCCCGACAATAGATCATAATGTGGGTTTAAGTCCATGGAGACCTTGGAATGGGGCGCTTGATCCGGGGCCCTGAAAGATTCTCCTAAACAGAGGTTTTTATAGAGCTCCAAAGAGTACATTTCCTATGTGGAGATGAGATTTTTCTGATGAGTGCCTCAGGAATCCCCCGTATTCTGGTATTGGAAACCAGGCCTCTGAGGAGAGATGCCTGGAAACAAAAGCAATGGATCTGATTAGAGCCTAAGTGCCTGTCCAGTTCAATCTTATTCTATGGGGATATCTGTCTCTGGGTCTGAGTGGAGGTAGTTTCCTAACTTGTGAAAGATCATCCCTGTTTGTCCTGGGCAGCCAACACTATTGGGATGGCCTCGGGGAGTTTGGAGGATTCTCCTAATCTATAGGGTTGTGGCCAATGGAAATGGCAGAATTCCCCTGGAGAGGGAAGCCACAGTCCTGAGGTGTGTCTCCAGGGGCCCCAGCTTGGACGGTGTGTGGGCCAGGACTGTGGGGAGAGAAGTCTGAAAACACAAACTCAGCTTAGGTTTGGGGATGTATGTATGAAGGCTCGATCTACAGACAGTAAGAATTTTCCGTGCTATGAACAAAGGGCGAGTATGTGGCGCTTGCTCAAGCTTTTGTCTCTGGATTTTGTGTCAACGGTGGCCGTGGAATGTCGGGGTGTCCTCAAGGGCCATGGACAATTCTTTCTCTGGTGATTTGGCCTGATCCCAAGGGGTTGGGATCTTTCTGTGGATGGGAAGAGTCCTTTCTGTATTTTTTTTTTTTTTTTACCTCAGGTGTTCCACCAAATAGGGATTCCAGAGTAGAGCCCTGAGTAGTGGTGACTAGACATCTCGAACTCTGGTTGAGATTGGGGGACTAGGGGCTTGGCAAGCCCCATATGTGGGCTGTTGTTCCAGTCACTAAGAGGCTTTACATGAGGATAGGGCTCACGCTGAGGGTCACAATGTGTGTTTGTGCAAATTGTGGCCCTCAGGGATAGGTGGGGCCTCATAGTCCATGCTTCTTTCTCCTACTATGAACAATGGACAACATGCCAACCACTAGGTTACTTGCCAAGGCGAAGGAGAAGTTCTGATTCTTGCATCACGTTCACTCCTGAGCAGTGAGTGGAGATAAGGCCTAGGTTCTGAAGGTGAAAACTGAGGTTGGGTAGAGATGATGGCCTAAAGCCATTGTGGGTGTGATATGCTCTGTGTACGGCCAGCTTTCTGGGTGTTGGACTGGAGGGCTGCCGTCAGGCTGTGTCAGACAGGGCTTTAGTGCACAGGCTAGACTGTATAATTGGGGTATGGTCGCGTGGCATGCAGGTTGTTACTCCTTTGGCGTTTCCGGTTAGCCCTATAGGGCAACATTTTTCTTCTGGAGGGCAGGCAGAGTGCTGCATTGTGTCTCCAGAATTGCCAAACTGGAGGGGTGTGGCCAGGATTGTGAGGAAGGAAGTCTGAAAACACAAGCTAGCACGAGTTTTGGGGCCAAGAGCATGGCAGGCCCACTCTGCAGAGGCTGAATCGAGATCTCCTGCAGGTGAGGTCAGGGCGAGTATCAGATGTTGCCTCAAGCTGGAGTTTGTGTCCATGACGGCCCCTTCCTGAAGGGGGTGGGGGCGTCATGAGGCCAGGGAGGTTTCCCTACGCTGGGAGTTGTGAGCTGCTCCAAACTTCAAAGTTTCCTTCTTCAGGACAGTCGAGTACTATTGGATGGTTCCAGGATGCCCCATACAGAAAGACTCGAGAGCAGGGGCCTAAGCATGGATGCCGAGACACGCCAACTCACCTTCCCATTGCCTGGTCGAGACAAGGCACGCTTAATCTGCGGGCTCTTGGGTGAGCTACCCAGATGGCTGAGTTTAAATGGACTCTCCTGAGGATGAGTCATAATGTGGGTTGGTGGCCATGGAGACCTTGGAATGTGGCAGTAGCTAAGGGACTCTGCAGGATTCTCCAACCCGAAGGGCTTGACACATCTCCAACAAGGAAGCTTCCCATGTGGAGATGAGAAGTCTTCTGTCTAGTGCCTCAGGAAAGCCCGTATGCTGGTCTTCGAACCCAGGCCTCTGAGGAGTGATACCTGGACACCAAACAAGAGTTCATAATAGGGCCTAGGGGCCTGTCTGGTTCAATCTTCTGTCTCTGCGGATACCTGTCAGTGTGTCTGCATGGAGATAGTAGTTGCTCAGCTTGTGTCATAATGCCCCTATTTGTCCAGTGCGGCTTGCGGTAGTGGGATGTCCTTGGGGACCTTGAGGTTTCTACTATTTTGTAGAGTTGTGGCCAATGGAATGGGCAGTTTCTTAGGAGAGAGCAGGCACAGTTCTGTGGTGTGGCTCCAGAGACCCCATCCTGGAGGCCGTGTGGGCCATGGCTGTGCAGACAGACATCCAAAAACCCTAACTCAGCTCAGGTTTGGGGCTGAGGTTACGGCAGGCCTGATCTACAGTCCATGAGGGGAGCTCCTCTGGATATGAAAGAAGGGTGAGAGGGAGGCAGTCGCTCAGGCTTTTGTCTCTGGATGTTTTGTCCACAATGGCCGTTTAATGTAGGAGTTGCCTCATGGGTCGTAGAAGTCTCACTCTCTGGTAGTTTGTCCAGCCCCCAAGAGTTTGGGGTCATTCTGTGGGAAGGGAGTGTCCGGTTTTCTGCTTCATGTGTTCCCCCAGTAGAGGGATTCTAGAGCATAGCAGTAGGTACTGACAACTGGAATACTTTGAGGGTGTGTGGGCCAGGCCTCTGGAGCAAAAATCTGAAAACACAAACTCCGCTTAGGATTGGGGACATAGTTATGGCACGCCCAATCTACAGACCGTGATAACACTTCAGGATATGAAAAAGTGTGAGTTTGAGGTGATTGCTCAGATTTTGTCTCTGGATTTGTGTCAACAATGTGGGTGGAATGCTGGCGTTGCCTCATGGGTTGTGGACGGCTTTCCTTCTCTGAGGATTTGACCCAATCCCAAGAGTTTGTGTATGTTCTGTGGGATGGGAGGAGTCCTTTCTGTTTTTATTTTATTTTATTTTATTTTTTGTACCTCATGTGTCCCAATAGAGGGATTCAAGAGCAGAGTCCTCGGGAGGGACAACTGGGCAACCCCACCTCTGTTTTAGTTTGGGGGCCTAGGGGCATGGCATGTCCAATATGTGGGCTCTTGATTCAGACACTGAGAGGCCTTCCTTGAGGACAGGGCTCATGCTGAGGGTCACAATGCCTATTTGTGCCAACAAGGCCCTCAAGCATGGGAAGGGCCTCATGGGCCACGCTGGATTCTCCGACACTGAACGTTGGAGAATATGCCAACCACAAGGTTTCTGGCCATGGCGAAGGAAGAGTTGTGACTTCTGCATCACGTTCACCCCTGGACAGTGATTTGAGTTTAGGTCTAGGTTCTGAAACCTGAAAACCGAGGTTGGGAAGAGATGAAGACCTAAGGACCTGTTGGGTCCAATGAGCTCAGTGTGCGGCCAGCTGTTGAGCGTAGGTCTGGAGGTGTGGGCTCATGCTGTGTCAGACAAGGCATTAGACAGGGTAGACTGAATATTTGGGGTGCAGTCGAGTGGCGTTCAATTGATCCTCATACGGGTCTCTAGGTAGTTCCATAAGGCAACGTTTTTTCTCTGGGAGGGCAGGCAGAGTGCTGCATTGTGGCCCCAGTATTGCCAAACTGTAGGGATTTTGGGCCAGGGGTGTGAGGACTGTAGTCTGAGAACACAAGCTAGGCTTAGTTTTGGGGGTGAGGGCACAGAAGGCACACTCTGCAGAGCTGAATCATGATCTCATGCACCTGAAGTCAGGGCGAATATCAGCCATTTGCTCAGGTTGGAGTTTCTGTCCATGATGGCCACTTTATAAAGTGGAGCGTCTCAAGAGGCCATGTAGATTTTCCCACAATGGGAGTTCTGAGATGCTCCAGACTGCAAAGATTCCTTCTGTGGGACACTTGAGACCTGTTGGATGGATCTAGGATGTCCCATATGGAATGACTCCAGAGTAGGGTTCTAAGGATTGATGCCTAGGCAGCCCACCTCCCATTCTAGTTTTCTCCTAGCGACAAGGAAGGTTTGATCTGCAGGCCCTGGGGGAGTAACCAAGGGGGTTGAGTTGACATGGACGCTCCCGAGGATAGATCATAATGTGGTTTTAAGTCCATGGAGACCCTGGAATGGGGCGCTTGATCCGGGGCCCTGAAAGATTCTCCTAAACAGAGGTTTTTATAGAGCTCCAAAGAGTACATTTCCTATGTGGAGACGAGATTTTTCTGATGAGTGCCTCAGTAATCCCCCTATGCTGGTATTGGAAACCAGGCCTCTGAGGAGAGATGCCTGGAAACAAAAGCAATGGATCTGATTAGGGCCCTAGTGCCTGCCCAGTTCAATATTATTCTATGGGGATATCTGTCTCTGGGTCTGAGTGGAGGTAGTTTCCTAACTTGTGAAAGATCATCCCTGTTTGTCCTGGGGAGCCAACACTATTGGGATGGCCTCGGGGAGTTTGGAGGTTTCTCCTAATCTATAAGGTTGTGGCCAATGGAAATGGCAGAATTCCCCTGGAGAGGGAAGCCACAGTCCTGAGGGGTGGCTCCAGGGGCCCCAGCTTGGATGGTGTGTGGGCCAGGACTGTGGGGACAGAAGTCTGAAAACACAAACTCAGCTTAGGTTTGGGGATGTATGTATGAAGGCTCGATCTACAGACAGTAAGAATTTTCCGTGCTATGAACAAAGGGCGAGTATGTGGCGCTTGCTCAAGCTTTTGTCTCTGGATTTTGTGTCAACGGTGGCCGTGGAATGTCGGGGTGTCCTCAAGGGCCATGGACAATTCTTTCTCTGGTGATTTGGCCTGATCCCAAGGGGTTGGGATCATTCTGTGGATGGGAAAAGTCCTTTCTGTATTTTTTTTTTTTTTTTACCTCAGGTGTCCCACCAAAGAGGGATTCCAGAGCAGAGCCCTGAGTCGGGTCCCTAGACATCTCGAACTCTGGTTGAGATTGGGTGACTAGGGGCTTGGCAAGCCCCATATGTGGGCTGTTGTTCCAGTCACTAAGAGGCTTCACATGAGGATAGGGCTCACGCTGAGGGTCACAATATGTGTTTGTGCAAATTGTGGCCCTCAGGGATAGGTGGGACCTCATAGTCCATGCTGCTTTCTCCTACAATGAACGTTGGACAACATGCCAACCACAAGGTTTCTTGCCATGGCGAAGGAGAAGTTCTGATTCTTGCATCACATTCACTCC
The DNA here is from genome assembly GCF_964662115.1 of Mustela nivalis. Lineage (NCBI taxonomy): Eukaryota > Metazoa > Chordata > Mammalia > Carnivora > Mustelidae > Mustela > Mustela nivalis. Next base: position 722,185 of record NW_028136298.1, on the reverse strand, counting down.
TGAGCAGTGAGTGTAGATCAGGTCTAGGTTCTGAAGGTGAAAATTGAGGTTGGGTAGAGATGATGGCCTAAAGCCATTGTGGGTATGATATGCTCAGTGTACGGCCAGCTGTCCTGGTGTTGGACTGGAGGTCTGCCCTCAGGCTGTGTCAGACAGGGCTTTAGTGCACAGGCTAGACTGTATAATTGGGGTATGGTCGAGTGGCATGCAGGTTGTTACTCATTTGGCGTTTCTGGTTAGCCCTATAGGGCAACATTTTTCTTCTGGAGACCAGGCAGAGTGCTGCATTGTGTCTCCAGAATTTCCAAACTGGAGGGGTGTGGCCAGGATTCTGAGGACGGAAGTCTGAGAACACAAGATAGGCTTAGGTTTCAAGGCGAGGGCCCAGCAGGCACACTCTCAAGTGCTGAATCGAGATCTCATGCTTCTGAATTCAGGGCGAGGATCAGACTTTGGCTTAGGATGGAGTTTCTGTCCATGATGGCCCATTTATGAAGGTGTGGGTCATCATGAGGATATGGAGGTTTTCTCACAGTGTTATTGTGTGATGCTTCAAACCACAAGGATTCATTCTGCGAGACAGTCAAGACAGGTTGGTTGGATTCAAGATATCCCATAAAGAAGTTCTCCAGAGCAGGGTTCTAAGGATGGATGCCTGGGCAGCCCGCCTCCCATTCTTACTGTCTCCTAGTGACAAGGAAGGTTTGATCTGCTGGCTCTGGGTGAGCAGCAGAGTGGGCTGATTTGAAATGGACTCTCCTGAGAATGGTTCATAATGTAAGTTTGTGTCCTTGGAGACCTTGGGATTGGGCCATGGTGCCAGCGCCCTGAAGGATCCTCCTAACCTGAGGTATTGACACAGCTCCAAAGAGCAAGTTTCCCATGTGGAGATGAGATCTGTTCTGATTGTTTCCTTAGGAAGCCCCCATATTCTGATATTGGAAACCAGGCCTCTGAGGAGAGATACCTAGAAACCAAAGCAATGCATCAGAAGTTGGCTCAGGTTGGAGTTTCTGTCCATGATGGCCCCTTTATAAAGGGGAGCCTATCATGAGGCCATGTAGGTTTTCCCACGATAGGAGTTGTGAGATGCTCCAATCTGCAAGGATTCCTTCTGTGGGACAGTCAAGACCTGTTGGAAGGCTCCAGGACATCCCATATGGAACGGCGCCAGAGCAGGATTCCATGGATGGATGCCTAGAGAGTCTGCTTTGCATTCCAGTTGTCTCCTAGCGACAAGGCAGGTTTGATATTCTGCCTCTGGGGGAGTAATCAACGGGGCTGAGTTGAAATGTACTCTCCTGCCGAATGGTCATAATGCGGGTATATGTCCATGGAGACCTTGGAATAGGGCGGTTGCTCCGGCTACCTGAAGGTTTCTCCTAACTGGAGGCTTTTACAGTGCTCCAAAGGATAAGTTTCCCATGTGAAGACAAGATTTGTTCTGATTGGTATCTCTGGAATCCCCCATATGCTGGTATTGGAAAACAGGCCTCTGAGGAGAGATGCTTAGAAAAAAAAGCAATGGAACCAATTACATTCTAGGGGCCAGTCCAGTTTAATCTTCTCTTGCGTTATCTGTCTACGGGTGAGTTGACGTCGTTGCTCAGCTTGTGAGAGATCGCCCCTCTTTGTCCTGGGTGGCCTACACTATTGGAATGGCCTCTGGGACTTTGGAGGTTTCTCCTTATCTGTAGGGTTGTGGCCAATGGAATGGGAAGAATTTCCTTGGAGAGGGCAGGCACAGTCCTGAGGTGTGGCTCCAGGGGCCTCAGTCTGGAGGGTGTGTGGGACAGGGATGTCAGGATAGAAGTCTGAAAACAGAAACTCGGCTTAGGTTTGGGGACGTAGGTATAGCAGGCCCAATCTACAGACCATGAGGAGAATTTTTTGGGCTATGACCTAAGGGTGAGTGTGAACGCTTGCTGAAGCTTATGTCTCTGGATTTTGTGTCAATAGTGGCCGTGGAATGTCGGGCTGGCCTCATGGGCCATGGACGAGTCTTTCTCTCTGGACCCCAATCACTTGGGATGGCCCAATCCCAAGTGATTGGGGTCATTCTGTGAGTGGGAGGAGTCCTTTCTGTGTTTATTTACCTCAAATGTCCCACCAAAGAGGGATTCCAGAGCAGAGCCCTGAGTAGGGGTGACTAGATGTCTCTACCTCTGGTTAAGATTGGGTGACTTGGGGCATGGCAGGCCCCATATGTGGGCTCATGGTCCAGCCACTGAGAGGCTTTACTTGAGGACAGGGCTCAAACTGAGGGTCCCAATGTGTGTTTGAGCCCACCGCAGCTCTTAAGCATAGGCAGGGCCTCAGGGACCCTACACTACCCTCAGGGGCCCTACTACTACCCCTGTAGGCCCTACAGGGGTCCTCCACTGAACGTTGGACAAGATGCCAACCACAAGATTCTGGCGAGAGGGCAAGAGGAGTTCTGATTTCTGCATCACGTTCACCCATGTGAAGTGAGTAGAGATAAGGTCTAGGATTCTGTAGCCTGAAAACCGAAGTTGGAAAGAGATGGCGACCTAAGGCCATGGCGGTTCAGATGTTCTCAGTGTACTGCAAGCTGTCTGGGTGTCGGTTGGGAATTCAGGCCTCAGGTTATGTCAGACAGGGCATTAGTGCACAGGCTAGACTATATTTGGTGTACAGTTGAGTGACGTGCAGGTTTATCCTCATTTGAGGTTTCTGGGTAGACCCATAGGGCAATATTTTTCTTCTAGAGGGCAGGCAGAGTGCAGCACTGTGTCATCGGAAATCCCAAAATAGAGGGCGTGTGGTCCAGGAGAGTGAGGACGGAAGTCGGAGAACACTAGCTACGCTTAGGTTTTGGGTTGAGGGCACAGCAGGTACACTCTGAAGAGCTGAATCAAGATCTCGTGCATCTGAAGTCAAGGCGAAGATCAGCTGTTGGCTCAGGTTGGAGTTTCTTTCCATGATCTGCCTTCATGAAGATTGGGGGCATCATGTGACCTTGGAAGCTTTCCATGATATTAGTTGTTAGGTGGTCCATGCACAAGGACTCCTGTGGGACAGTCGAGACCTGTTGGATGGCTCAAGAATGTCCCATAAGGAATGACGCAAGAGCAGGGTTCTAAGGATGGATGCCTGAAGAGCCCAACTTGCATTTCAATTGTCTCCTAGCGACAAGGCAGGTTCAATCTGCTGGCTCTGGGGTAGCAACCGAGGGGGTTTAGTTGAAATGGACTCTCCTGAGGATGGGTCATAATTTGGGATTGTGTCCATGGAGATATTCAAATGGGGCAGTGGCTCCAGTGACCTGAAGTTTTCTCCTAACTTGAGGTTATGACACAGCTCCATAGAGCAAGATTCCCATGTGGAGACGAGATTTTTTCTGATAGGTATCTCTGGAAACCCCCTTATGCTGGTATTGGAATCCAGGCCTCTGAGGAGAGATGACTGAAAACAAAAGCAATGGATCCAATTAGGGCCTAGGTGCCTGTCTTGTTCAATATTCTTTTCTATGGATATCTGTCTAAGGTTCTGATTGGAGGTAGTGGCTCAGCTTGTGCCAGAGGGTCCCTGTATGTCCAGGACATCCTACACTATTGGGATGGCCTCAGAGATTTTGGATGATTCTCCTAATCTGTCAGGTTGTGCCAAATGAATGAGCAGAATTCCCTTGGAGAGGGCAGGCACAGTCCTGAGGGGTGGCTCCATGGGGTCCAGCCTTTAGGGTGTGTGGGTGAGGACAATGGAGACAGAAGTCTGAAAACACAAACTCGGCTTAGGTTTGGGGACATAGGTATGGCAGGCCCGATCTACAGACCTTGAGAATTTTGGGGGCTCTGAACAAAGGGCAAGTGTGTGGCGCTTTTTCAGGTTTTTGTCTCCAGATTTTGTGTCAATGGTGGCCGTGGAATGTCAGGCTGGCCTCATCGACCATGGACGAGTATTTCTCTCTGTGGATTTGGCCAAATTCCAAGTGTTTGGGGTCATTCTTTGGATGGTAGGAGTCCTTACTTTTTTTTTTCTTTATCTTGTTTTTTTTTTTTTTTTTTTTTTTTTTTTTACCTTATGTGTCCCACCAAAGAGGGATTCCAGAAAAGAGCTCTGAATAAGGTTGGCTAGACTTCTCAAGCTCTGGCTAGGATTGGGGGAGTAGGGGCATGGCAAGTCCCATATGCAGGCTCTTGGTCCAGCCCCGGAGAGGCTTACTTGAGGCCAGGGTTCATGCTTAGGGTCCTAATGTGTGTTTATGCCCATCGCGGCCCTCAAGCATGTCTGAGGCCTCATGGGCCATGCTGGGTTCTCATATACTGAACGTTGGACAACATGCCAACCACAAGGTTTCTGGTCATGGGGAAGGTGAAGTTCTGATTTCTGCATCACGTACATCACTTAGTTGTGAGTGGAGATAACGTCTAGGTTCTGAAGCCTGAAGACCAAGGTTGGGAAGAGATGATGACCTAAGGCCATGGCCTGTTCGATGTGTTCAGTGTGAGGCCAGGTGTCTGGGTGTCGGTCACGAGGTCTGGGATCAGGCTGTGTCGTACAGGGCATTAGTGCCCAGGCTAGACTGTATAATTGGGGTACAGTCTAGAGAATTGCAGGTTGATCCTCATTTGATGTTTCTGGGTAGACCCCTAGGGCAAAGTCTCTTTTCTGGAGGGCAGGCAGAGTGCTGCATTTTGTCTCCAGAATTCCCAAAGTGGAAGGCTTGTGGGCCAGGAGTGTGAGGACGGAAGTCTGAGAACGCGAGCTGGCTTAGGTTTTGGGGCGAGGGCAAGGCAGGAACACTCTGCAGAGCTGAATTGAGATCTCATGCATCTGAAGTCAGGGCGAATCAGACGGGAGTTTCTGTCCATGATGTCCTCTACCTGAAGGTGGAGGCATCACGAGGCCATGGAGGTTTTCCCACGGTGCGAGTGTGTGATGCTGCAAACTACTAGGATTCCTTCTGCAGGACAGTTGAGACCTGTTGAATGGATCAAGGACACCCCATTAGGAATTTCTCCAGAGCAGAGTTCTAACAACGGATACCTGGGCAACAAACTCGCATTCCAATTGTCTCCTAGTGACAAAGCAGGTTTGATCTGCTGGCACTGGGTGAGCAACCGCCAGGTTTGAGTTGAAATGGACTCTCCTGAGGATGGGTCATAATGTGGGATTGTGTCCATTGAGACATTGGAATGGGGCGGTGGCTCCAGTGACGTGAAATTTTCTCCTAACTGGAGGTTTTGACACAGTTCCATATAGCATGATTCCCATGTGGCATGCGATTTGTTCTGATTGGTAGCTCCAGAAACCCCCATGTGCTGGTATTGGAATCCAGGCCTCTGAGGAGAGATACGTGAAAACAAAAGCAATGGATCCGTTTAGGGCCTAGGTGCCTGTCCTGTTCAATCTTCTTTTCTATGGATATCTATCTACAGGTCTGATTGGAGGTAGTGGCTCAGCTTGTGGCAGATGGTCCCTGTTTGTCCCGGACATCCTACAATATTGGGGTGGCCTCGGGGACTTCGGATGTTGCTCCTAATCTGTCAGGTTGTGCCAAAGGAATGAGCAGAATTCCCATGGAGAGGGCAGGCACAGTCCTGAGGTGTGGCTCCATGGGGCCAAGCCTTGAGCGTGTGTGGGCCAGGACAATGGAGACAGAGGTCTGAAAACACAAACGTGGCTTAGGTTTGGGGACATAGGTATGGCAGGCCCGATCTACAGACCGTGAGAATTTTTCAGGCTTTGAACAAAGGGCGCTTTGTTCAGGCTTTTGTCTCCGGATTTTGTGTCAATGGTGGCCGTGGAATGTCAGGATGGCCTCATCAGCCATGGACGAGTATTTCTCTCTGTGAATTTGGCCCAATTCCAAGTGTTTGCGGTCATTCTTTGGACGGTAGGAGTCCTTTCTCTATTTTTTTTTTTTAACCTCATGTGTCCCACCAAGGAGGGATTCTAGAGAAGAGATCTGAGTAGGGGTGACTAGACTTCTCAAGCACTGGTTAAGGCCTGGGGAGTAGGGGCATGGTAATCTCCATATGTGGGCTCTTGGTCCATCCCCGGAGAGGCTTTACTTGAGGCCAGGGATCATGCTTAGGATCCTAATGTGTGTTTGTGCCCATCGCAGCCCTCAAGCATGTCTGGGGACTCATGGGCCATGCTGGTTTCTCCTACACTGCACGTTGGACAACATGCCAACCACAGGGTTTCTGGTCATGGGGAAGGAGGAGTTCTGATTTCTGCATCACGTACACGGCATGGCAGTGAGTAGAGATAAGGTCTAGATTCTGAAGCCTGAAAACCGAGGTTGGTAAGAGATGACAACCTAAGGCCATGGTGGGTCCAATGCACTTAGTGTTCGGCCAGATGTCTGTGTCCATCATGAGGTCTGGGCTCAGGCTGTGTCAGGCAGGGCATTAGTCCCCAGGCTAGACTGTATAATTGGGGTACAGTCGAGTGATGTGAAGGTTGGTCCTCATTTGGGGTTTCTGGTTGGCCCCATAGGGCAAAGATTTTCTTCTGCAGGGCAGGCAGAGTGCTGCATTCTGGCTCCAGAATTGCCAACTTCAGGGCTTGTGGGCCAGGTGTTTTAGGACAGAAGTCTGAGAACACAAGTTCAGCTTTGAATTCGCAGCGGTGACATGGCAGGCACACTCTACAGACCTGAAATGAGATCTCGTGCATCTGAAGTCAGGGCGAGGATCAGATGTTGGCTTAGGTTGGAGTTTCTGTACATGATGTCCCCTTCATGAAGGTGGGGGGGGGGCATCAGGAAACCATGGAAGATTTCCAACTTTGTGAGTGTGTGATGCTCCAAACCACAAGGATTCCGTCAGCGGGACAGTCACGACTTTTTGGATGGATCAAGGACGTCCCATAAGAAATGCTCCAAAGCACAGTTCTAATGATGGATGCCTGGGCAGTCCAACTTGCATTCCAATTGTGTCCTAGTGAAAAGGAGGATTCGATCTGCTGTCACTGGGGGAACAACCGAGGGGGCTGAATTGAAATGGAATCTCATGAGGATCAGTCGATGTGGATTTGTGTCCATGGATCCCTTGGAATGGGGCAGTGGCTCTGTTGCCCTGAAGAATTCTCCTAACCTGAGGTTTTGATCCAGCTCCAAAGAGCAAGTTTCCCATGTAGAGACGAGATTTGTTCTGAAACCCCCTCAACCTGGTATTGGAAACCAAGCATCTGGGGAACAATGCCTGAATCCAAAGCAATGGATCTGATTACGGTCTAGGGGCCTGTCCTTTTCAATATTCTCCTCTGAGTGTCTCTGTCTAAGATTCAGAATGGAGGTCACTGCTCAGCTTGTGTCAGATCACCCATGTTTGTTGGGGGAGGCCAACACTATTGGACTGGTCTTGGGAATTGGAGGTTTCTCCTAATCTGTAAGGTTGTGGCAAATGAAACGGGCAGAGTTCCCTTGGAGAGCACTGGCACAGTCCTTAGGTGTGACACCACCTTTCTGGGTGTCATCCAGGAGGTCCAGGCTCAGGCTGTGTCAGACAGGGCATTAGTGCCAAGCTTAGACTGTATAATTGGAGTAAAGTTGAGTGGCATGCAGGTTGATCCTCATTTGGCGTTTCTGGGTAGCCCCAGGGGCAACGTTTTTCTTCTGGAGGAAAGAAAGAGTGCTGCATTGTGGCGACGGAATTCTCACACTGGAGGGCTTGTGGGCCAGAATTGTGAGGAAGGAAGTGTGAGAACACAAGCTAGGCTTAGGTTTTGGGTCAAGATCATGGCAGGCACACTCTGTAGAGCTAAATCTAAATCTCATGCATCTGAAGTCAGGGCGAGGATCAGACGTAGGCTCAGGTTGAAGTTTCTGTTCAGGATGGCCCCTTCATGATGGTGGGGGGCATCATGGGGCTATGGAGACTTTCCCACGATTGGCATTGTATGTTGCTCCAATCGGCAAGGATTCCTTCTACGGGACAGTCGAGACCGGTCAGATTGCTCCAGGACGTCCCATGCGGAACCACGGCAGTGCAGGGTTCTAAGGATGGATTCCTGGAGTGCCCACCTCACATTCCTATTGTCTCCTAGTGACAAGGCAGGTTCGATCTGCTTCTTTTGGGGAGCAACCAAAGGGGATGTGTTGAAATGGACTCGCCTGCGGATGGGTCATAATGTGGGTTTGTGTCCATGGCGACCTTGGAATGGGGTGTTGGCTGCTGGGACCTGAAGGTTTCCCTTAAGTGGAGGTTGTGACACAGCTCCAAAATGCATGTTTCCCATGTGGAAATGAGATTTGTTCAGACTGGTACCTCCAGAAGAACACATATGCTGGTATTGGAAACCAGGCCTCTGAGGAGAGATGCCTGGAATCAAAAGCAATGGATCTGATTAGGGCCTAGGTGCCTGTCCGGTTCAATCTTCTTCTCTGGGGTTATCTGTCTATGGATCTGAGTTGAGGTAGTTGCTCATCTTGGGACAGATCACCCTGTTTGCCCTGAGTGGCCAACACTATTGGGATGGCCTCAGGGACGTTGGAGTGTTCTCCTAATCTTTAGGGTTGTGGCCAATGGAATGGGCAGAATTTGCTTGGAGAAGGCAGGCACAGTCCTGAGGCATGGCTCCAGGGGCCCCAGCCTGGAGGGTGTGTGGGCCAGGACAGTGGGGACAGAAATCTGAAAACCCAAACTCAGCTTAGGTTTGGGGACGTAGGTATGACAGGCCTGATCTATAGTCCGTGAGGAGAATTTTTCAGGCTATGAACAAAGGGCAAGTGTGAGGCATATCTCGAGGCTTTTGTCTCTAGATTTTGTGTCAATGGTGGCCATGGAATGACGGGATGGCCTCTTTGGCCATGGATGATTCTTTCTCTTTTAAGATTTGGTCAGATCACAAGTTTTGGGGCTCATTCAGGGGATGGAGGAGACCCTTCGATATTTTTTTCCTCAGGGGTTCCAGAGCAGAGAACTGAATAGGGGTGACTAGACCTCTCAACCTCTCATTAATATTGGGGGACTAGGGATGGCAATGCGGGTTCTTGGTCCAGCCCCTGAGAGGCTTTACTTGAGGACAGGGCTCACACTGAGGGTCCCAATGTGTTTGTGCCCATTGCGGTTCTCAAGCATGGGCGGGGACTCATGGGCTACACTGGATTCTCCTACACTGAACGTTGGAAAACATGCCAACCACAAGGTTTCTTGCCTTGAGGAAGAAGGAGTTTCATTTCTGCATCACGTTCACCCCTGGGTAGTGAGTATATATAAGGTCTAGGTTCTGAAGCCTGAAAACCAAGGTTGGGAAGAGATGATGACCTAAAGCCATGGCGGGTCTGATGTGCTCAGTGTACAGCCAGCTGTCTGGGTGTCGGTTGGGAATTCAGACCTCAGGCTGTGCAAGACAGGGCATTAACGCCGAAGCGAAACTGTATAATTGGGGTAGAGTCAAGTGGCATGCAGGTTGATCCTCATTTGGTGTTTCTGGTTAGCCCCATAGGACAACGTTTCTCTTCTGGAGGGCAGTCAGAGTGCTGCATTGTGTCTCTCCAGAATTCCCTAACTGGAGGGCTGGTGGGCTCGGAGTGTGAGGACGAAGTCTGAGAACAATAGCTAGGTTTTGCTTCGGGGCAGGGTTTCGGCAGGCACACTCTGTAGAGTTGAATCAAGATTTCGTGCATCTGAAGTCAGGGCGAGGATTAGACGTTGGCTCAGGTTGGAGTTTCTGTCCAAGATGGCTCTTTCATGAAGGGGACGGTGCACCACGAGGCCACAGAGCTTTTCCCATGATGGGAGTTGTGAGGTGCTCCAAAGCGCAAGGATTCCTTCTGCAGGACAGCTGTGACCTCTTGGATGGCTCCAGGACGTCCCATATGAAATTACTTCAGAGTAGTTTTCTACAGATGGATGCCTAGCCAGCCCGCCTCACATTCCAATTGTCTCCTAGTGACAAGATAGGTTCGATCTGTTGGCTCTAGGGGAGCACCCAAGGGCACTGAGTTGAAATAGACTCTCCTGCAGATGGGTCCTAATGTGGGATTGTGTCCATGGAGACCTTGGAATGAGGTGGTGGCACCGGGGCCCTGAAGGATTTTCCTAGCCGGAGGTTTTGACACAGCTTGAAAGAGCACGTTTCCCATGTGGAGAAGACATTTGTTCTGACTGATGACTCAGGAAACCCCCATATGGTGGTATTGAAAACCAGGCCTCTGAGGTTCTGACATAGCTCCACGAGCAAGTTTCCAATGTGCAGACAAGACTTGCTCTGAAGGGGCCTCTGGAAACCCCATAGGCTGGTATTGGAAACCAGGCCTCTGAGAAGAGATGCCTGGAAACCAAAGCAATGGATCTGATTAGGGCCTAGGGGCCTGTCCAGTTCATTGTTCTTCTCTGGGGACATCTGTCTCCGAGTTGGTGTGGAGCTAGTTGCTCAGCTAGTGTCAGATCACCCCTGTTTGTTCCAAGCGGCCTACAAAATTGGTATGGTTCCAGGGACATTGGAGATTTCTCCTGATTTATATGTTTGTGGCCAATGGAATATGAAGAATTCCCTTTGAGAGGGCAGGAACAATCCTGAGGTGTGGTTCCAGGGGCCCTAGCCTGGAGGGTGTGTGTTTTCAGACAACTGTCCAAACAGCCCAGGCCTACACAACCTACAGGCTCAGGCCCCTGGAGCCAAACCTGAGGACTGTACTTGCCCTCTCCAAGGGAATTGTGTGTGCCCATTCCAATGGCCACAACCCTTCTAATAGGATAAACCTCCAAAGTCCCTGATCCATCTCAATAGTGGTGGCTTCCCAGGAAAAACAGGGGCAATCTGAGCCCAACTGAGCACCTACCTGCACTCAGACCCATAGACAGATGTCCCCAGAGGTAAAAAGGAAAGAACAGGCCCCTAGGCACTAATCAGATCCATTGCTTTGGTTTCCAAGCATCTCTCCTCAGAGGCCTGGATTTCAAAAGCAGCATATAGCTGTTTCTTGACTCACCCATCAGAAAACATCTCATCTACACATGGGAAACTTGCACGTTGGGGCTGTGTCAAAGCCTCTGTTTAGGAGAACCCTTTAGGGCCCAGTGCCTCCGCTACATTCCAAGGTCTCCATAGACACGAAAGCACATTAGGACCCATCCCCAGGGGTGTCCATTTCAACACAGCGTCCTCGGTTGCTCCCCACAGATCCAGGATATCTAACCTGTCTTGTTGCTAGGAGACAATTGGAATGCGAGGTGGGCTACCCAGCCATCCATCCTTAGAACCCTGCTCAGAATCATTGGCCTGGAGCCAAACGACAGGTCTCAATTGTCCTGCAGAAGACTCTCTGCAGTTTGGAGCTTCTCACAACTCCCATCGTGGGAAAACCCCCATGGCCTCGTGATGCCCCCCCATTCATGAAGGGGCCATCAGGGACAGAAACTCCAACCTGAGCGATCGTCTGATCCTCGCCATGACTTCAGATGCACGAGATCTCAATTCAGGTCTGTAGATTGTGCCTGCCATGGCCTCACCCAGAAACCTAAGCCTAGCTTGTGTTCTCAGACTTTTGTCGTCAGACTACTGGCCCACAAGCCCTCCAGTTTGGCAATTCAGAACTAAAATGCAGCACTCTGCCGGCCCACCATAAGAAAAACATTGTTCGCTGGGGCTACCCAGTAACCCCAAATGAGGATCAACCTGCACCGACCTTGGCTGTACCCCAAATACATAGGCTGACCAGGGCACTAATGCCCTTTCTGACACAGCCTGAGCCTGGACCCCCTGGACCCTCCCAGACAGCTGGCCGCACACTGAGCACATCGAGCGGCCAATGGCCTTAGGTCGTCATCTCTTCCCAACCTCGGGTTTAAGGTTTCAGAACCTAGGCCATATCACCAATCACTGCCCAGGGTTGAAGGTGATGCAGAAATCAGAACTCCTTCCCCATGGCAAGAAACCTTGTGGTTGGCATGTTGTCCAACGTTCAGTGTAGTTGAAACCAGTGTGGCCCATGAGGCCCCGCCCATGCTCATGGGCCACATTGGTCACAAACACACATTGTGATGCTCAGGCTGAGCCCAGTCCTCAAGTAAGGCCACTCAGTGACTGGATGAAGAGATAGCATATTGGGCTTGCCATGCCCCTAGGCCCCAATTTTTAACCATAGTTCGGATTGTCCCTTCAGTCTTCCCCACGGCTTGGCTTTGTTAATTCCTCTTTTGGTGGGACACCTGAGGTAACAAACCTGAAAGGAGACCTCCCATCCCACAGATTGACGAAAAGCAATTGGGAATCGGGCCAAATCCTCAGAGAGGAAGATTTGTCCATGGCCCATGAGGCCTCCCCGACATTCCACGGCCATCGCTGATACAAAATCCAGAGACAAAAACCTGAGCAAGCGCCTCAGACTCGCCCTTTCTTCATATCCTGAAGAGTTCTTCTCATGGTTTGTCGATCGGGCCTGCCATACCTACGTCCCCAAACCTAAGCTGAGTTTGTGTTTTCACAATTCTGTCCTCAAAGTCATGGGCCCCACACCATCCAGGCTGGGCCCCTGGAGGCACATATTAGGACTGTGCCTACCAATCCATGGGAATTCTGCCCTTTCCATGGTCCAAAATCTTACAAATTAGGAGAAACCTCCAAAGTCCCTGAGGCCATCCCAATAGCGTAGGTCGCCCGGTACAAACAAGGGCTGTCTGACGCTAGCTGATAATCGACCTCCACTCATACCATAGATGGATGTCCCCATAGAAGAAGATTGAACCAGACAGGAACCTAGGCCATAATAGGATCCATTGCTTTGGGTTACAGGCATGTGTCCTCAAAAGCCTGATTCCAATACGAGCATAGGGGTTTCCTTAGGCACCCATCAGAACTCATCTCACCTCCAGAAGGAAACCTGTGCATGGGAGCCATGTCCAAAGCTTAGGAGAGTACTTCAGGGTCCCGGTGCCACCGCCCCATTCCAAGGCCCTCATGGACACAAAAACACATTAGGACCCATCCTCACGAAAGTCCATTTAAACTCAGCCGCCCCGGTTGCTCCAGTAGAGCCATCAGATCTAAACTGTCTTGTTGCTAGGAGACAATTGGAATGCGAGGCGGGCTTCCCAGGCATCCATCCCCGAACGGTGCTCTGGAGTCATTCCATATGGGATGTCCTGGAGCTGTCCAACAGGTCTCAATTGTCTCGCAGAAGGAATCCTTGAAGGGGGCATCCCACAACTCCCAACGTGGGAAAACCTCAATGGCCTCGAGATCCCGCTCCCTTCATGAAGCAGCCGTCATGCACAGAAACTCCAAACTGAGCCAACGTCTGATCCTCGCCCTGACTTCAGATGCATGAGATATGGGTTCAGATCTGCAGGGGGTACCTGCCGTGCCCTTGCCCTGAAACCCAAGTCTAGCTTGTCTTCTAATACGTCCGTCCTCACACTCCTGGCCCCGAAGCCCTCAAGTTTGGCAATTCCGGACCCACAATGCAGCACTCTGCCTGCCCTCTAGAAAAAAAATGATTGCCTCATGAGCTGCCCAGGAACCTTAAATGAGGGTAAACCTACACATTACTCGACTTTACCCAAATTATATAGTCTAACCTGGGCACTAATGCACTGTCAAACACAACCTGAGACCAGACCTCCTGACCAACACCCGAAAGCTGACCAAACACTGAGCACATAAAACCCGCCATGGCCTAAGGTCATCATCTCTTCCCTACCTCAGTTTTCAGGCTTCAGACCCGAGACCTTATCTCCAATCACTGCCCAGGGGTGAGTGTGATGCAGAAATCATAACTCCTCCTTACCCATGGCAAGAACCCTTGTGGTTGGCACGTTGTCCAACCTTCAGTGTAGGAGAAACCAGCATTCACCCTGAGGCCCCGCCCATCCTTGAGTGCGACGAGGGCATACACACGCATTGTGACCCTCAGCATGTGTCCTGTCCTCTAGTAAGTCCTCTCAGTTGCTGGACCATTAGATGTCATAATGGGCTTGACATGTTTCTAGGCCCCAATTTTAACCAGATTTCTGATTATCCAGTCGCCCCTCCCCAGGGCTCTACTAGGGAATCCCTCATTTGGTGGGACACCTTAGGTTAAAAAAGAAAACAACAACAACAAAAAAAAAAAAAAACGGACTTCTTCCAGCCCACAGGATGACCCAAAACTCTTTGGAAGGGTCCAAACCACCAGAGAGTAAGACTAGACATTGCCCATGAAGTCACCCAGAAATTCCACGACCATGAGTGACACGATATACAGAGACAAAAACTTGAGCAGGAGCCTCATACATGCCCTTCTTTCAAATCCCGAAGAGTTCTCCTCATGGTCTGTAGATCAGTCCTGCCATACCTATTACCCGAAACATAAGCCGAGTTTGTGTTTTCTGACAACTGTCCAAATAGCCCTGGCCTACACAACCTACAGGCTCAGGCCCCTGGAGCCAAACCTGAGGACTGTACTTGCCCTCTCCAAGGGAATTGTGTGTGCCCATTCCAATGGCCACAACACTTCTAATAGGATAAACCTCCAAAGTCCCTGATCCATCTCAATAGTGGTGGCTTCCCAGGAAAAACAGGGGCAATCTGAGCCCAACTGAGCACCTACCTGCACTCAGACCCATAGACAGATGTCCCCAGAGGTATGAAGGAAAGAACAGGCCCCTAGGCACTAATCAGATCCATTGCTTTGGTTTCCAGGCATCTCTCCTCAGAGGCCTGGATTTCAAAAGCAGCATATAGCTGTTTCTTGACTCACCCATCAGAAAACATCTCATCTACACATGGGAAACGTGCACGTTGTAGCTGTGTCAAAGCCTCTGTTTAGGAGAACCATTTAGGGCCCCAGTGCCACCGCTTCATTCCAAGGTCTCCATAGACACAAAAGCACGTTAGGACCCATGCCCAGGGGTGTCCATTTCAACTCAGCGTCCTCGGTTGCTCCCCACAGATCCAGGAGATTTAACCTGTCTTGTTGCGAGGAGACAATTGGAATGCGAGGTGGGCTACCCAGCGATCCATTCTTAGAACCCTGCTCAGAATCATTGGCCTGGAGCCAAACAACAGGTCTCAATTGTCCTGCAGAAGACTCTCTGCAGTTTGGAGCTTCTCACAACTCCCATCGTGGGAAAACACCCATGGCCTCGTGATGCCCCCCCCCATTCATGAAGGGGCCATCAGGGTCAGAAACTCCAACCTGAGCGATCATCTGATCCTCGCCCTGACTTCAGATGCACGAGATCTCGATTCAGGTCTGTAGATTGTGCCTGCCATGGCCTCACCCAGAAACCTAAGCCTAGCTTGTGTTCTCAGACTTTTGTCGTCAGACTACTGGCCCACAAGCCCTCCAGTTTGGCAATTCAGAACTACAATGCAGCACTCTGCCGGCCCTCCAGAAGAAAAACATTGTCCTCTGGGGCTAACCAGTAACCCCAAATGAGGATCAACCTGCACCGACCTTGGCTGTACCCCAAATACATATTCCAAGGTCTCCCAGGCCACCAAGCCACAGTAGGACTCATCTTCAGGAGAGTCCATTTCAACTCTCCCCTCTGGGTAGCTCACCCAGGAGCCCGCAGATTGAGCCTGCCTTGTCCTGACTAAAGAGTGGGAATATGAGGTGGCGTTCCCAGGCATCCATGCTTAGACACCTGCTCTCGAGTCTTTCCATATGGGGCCTCTTGGAACCATCCAATAGGACTCGACTGTCGTGCAGAAGGTAACCTTCAGTTTTGGAGCAGTTCACAAATCCCATCGTAGGCAAAACTTTCTGGCCTCATGAAGCCCCCACACCCTTCAGGAAGAGGCCATGCTGGACAAGAACTCTAGCCTGAGGCACGTCTCATAGTTAACATGACCTCAGTGCAGGAGATCCCGATTCAGCCTCTTCAGAGTGGGCATGCCGTGACCTCGGTCCCAAACCTCACGCTAGCTTGTGTTTTCAGACTTCCTTCCTCACACTCCTGGCAAACAAGCCCTCCGGACTAGGAACTCCGGAACCAAAACCCAGCCCAGTGTCTGCCCAACGGAAGAAAAACGTTTCCCTGTGGGGCTCTCCAGAAAACCCAGATGAGGATCAACCTGCTCGGGCCTCGACGGTACCCGAATTGGATAGGCTGCTCTGGGCACTCATGCTCTGCCTGACACAGCCTGAAGCCAGACGTCCAGACAGACAAGGAGACAGCTGGCCGCACACCCAGCACTTCGGACACGCCATGGTCTTATGCCGTCACCTCATCCTAACCTTGGTTTTCAGATATCTGAACCTAGACATTATATCAATTCTCCACACAGCTGGGTATAGCAAGCACAAAACAGAACTCCTCCTTCCCCATGGCTGTCAAGCTTGCTCTTGGCATGGAGTCACACCTTCAGGGTGGGAGAAACCTTCATGGCCCCTGATGCCACGCCCAAACTTGAGTGCTGCTTGGGCACAAATTCACACTTTGATCCTCAGCATGAGCCCCATGTCAAAGAAAGGTCTGTCAGGGCCTGGACCAAGAGCCCACATATGGCGCTTGCCAAGCCCCTATGCACCCAATCCTCACCACGGTTTGAATTTTCCAGTCGCCCCGCCCGTACCTGGAGCTCTGCTCTGGAATCCCTTACTTGGAGAGACCCATGAGCCAGACAACACGACTCCACCCTTCCCAGAAAATGACCCCAAACTCTTGGGAGCTGGGACAAATCCCCAGAGAGGGATACTCGTCCACAGTACCTGAGGCCACCGCTCCAATCCACGGCTAATCCGGACACAACATCCAGAGACAAAAGCCTGAAGGAACGCCTCCCACTCGCCCTTGTTTCAGAGGCCCAGGAGCTCCCTCTCGGGCTGTACATCCGGCCTGCCATACCCTAGGCGCCACTCCTAAGCTGAGATTGTGTATTCAGACTTCTGTGCCCACAGCCTGGACCCACACACCTCCAGGCTAGGGGCTCTAGGGCCACAGCGAAAGATTGTGCCTGCCCTCTCCAAGGAAACTGTGCCCAATCCATTGACCACAACACTACAGGTTAGGGAAAAGCTCCAAGGCCCCTGAGGCCATCAATAGTGTAGGCCCCCCTGGACTAAGAGGGGCTCTCTGACACCAGCGGAGCAACTATCTCCACTTAGACTCTCAGACAGTGTCCCCAGAGACAGAAGGTTGAAATGGACAGGCCCCCAGGCCCTAAACTGAACCTTAGCTTTGGTTTCCATGTTTCCGTTCTCAGAGGACTGTTTTCGTAGACCAGCACATGGGGCTTTTCTGAGGCACCAAACCAAACATCTCTCATCTCCGCATGGGCAGCTTTCTTACTGGGATGTATCAAACACTTCAGGTAGGAGAGTTCCGCAGGGCCACTGAACAACCAGCACATTCCAAGGTCTCCATGGACCCAAACGCACATTATGACGCATCCTCAGGAGAGGCCATTTCAACTCAGCCCCCTGGGTCGCGTGTTCCAGAGGCAGCAGATCAAACATATCTTGTCGCTAATAGCCAATGGGAATGCGAGGCATGCTGTACAGGGATCCATCCTTCGAACCCTGCTCTCCAGTCCTTCCATATGGTATGTCCTGGAGCCATGCAACAGGACTCGAATGTCCCGCAGAAGGAAACCTTGTGGTTTGGGGCAACCTCCAAACTCAGCGTGGGAAAACTTCCTTGGCCTCATGAGGCCCCCACTTCATGAAGGTGCCATCATGGACACATACTCCAGCCTCAGCCAACGTCTGATCCTCAGCCTGACTTCAGATGCAGGAGATTTTGATTCAGCCTCTGCAGAGTGGGCCTGCTCTGCCCTTGGCTCCAATCCTCACACTAGCTTGTGTTTTCAGACTTCCGTCCTCACACTCCTGGCCCACAAACCCTCCCTACTGGGAATTCTGGGGCCACAATGAAGCACTGTGCCTGCCTCCCAAGAGAAAAACATTGTCTATGGCGCTGCCCAGAAACCCCAAATGAGGATCAAACTGCTTGGCCCTCGGCAACACCCCAATTGCATAGGCTACCTTAAACAGTGATGCTCTGTCGCAAATAGCCTGAGCCCAGACCTTCCAACAGACACCGACACAGCTGGCTGCACACCCAGCACATTGGACCCGCCACTGCCTTAGGCCACCATCCATTCCCAACCTGGGTTTTCAGTCATCGGAACCTAGACCTTATCTCCAATCCCTGCACAGGGGGGAACCTGATGCACAAGTCAGAACCCCTCCTTCCCCCTGGCAAGAAACCTTGCTGCTGGCAGTGAGTCAAACCTTCAGTGTAGGAGAAAACGGCATGGCCCATGAGGCCACGCCCAAGCGTGAGGGCCGCCTTGGGCACAAACACACATTGTGACCCTCAGCGTGAGTACCTTATTCAAGTAACGCCTCTCAGTGACTGGACCAAGAGCCCGCATATGTGGCTTGCCATGCCCATAGGCACCCAGGACTAACTAGATGGTGTGTATTCCAGTTGAGGGAACCCACTGCTGTGCTCTAGAGTCCCTCTCCTGGGGGGTCCCCTGTGGCAGAAAACAGTACTCTTCATTCCCACAGAATGAACACAAACACTTGGGAGCTTGGACAATCCCCTGAGAGGAAGGCTCTTCCTCGGCCTCTGAGACAACCCCTACCCTGACCGGACACTGTAAACGCAACACCCAGAGACAAAATCCTGAGTGACTGCCTCCCACTTGCCCTACTTTGATTTCCAGAGGATCTCCCCTCACGGACTAGAGATCAGGCCTGCCATTACATTGGCCCCTAGCTGAGCCAAGTTTGCTTTTTCAGACATCTGTCCCCACAGCCCTGGCAAACAGAGCCTCTAGGCTGGGTCCTCTGGAGCCATACCACAGGACCGTGCCTGCTCTCTCCTGGGAAACTGTGTCCATTCCTTTGGCCACACACCTCCAGAATATGAGAAACCTCAAGGCCTCCGAGGACATCCCACTACTGGGAGCCTCACTGGACTCACAGGGGCATTCGGACACAAGCTGAGCAGCTACATCCATGAATGCATGCACACAGATGTCAACAGAGATAGAAGGTTGAGCCGGACAGGCCTTTAGGCCGTAGTCTCAACTCTTACTTTGGTTTCCAGGTGTCACTCCTCAGAGGCTTTGGTTCGAAGAACAGGGTATGGGGCTTTCCTGAGGCACGGAACAGAACTCCTCTCGTCTCCACATGGGAAGTTTCCTTGTTGGAGCCGTGTCAAACACCTCATGTTGGAGAATCCTGCAGAGTCCCTGAGCCACCTCCACATTCCAAGGTCTCCCAGGCCACCAAGCCACAGTAGGACTCAGCTTCAGGAGAGTCCATTTCAACTCTCCCCTCTGGGTAGCTCACCCAGGAGCCCGCAGATTGAGCCTGCCTTGTCCTGACTAAAGAGTGGGAATATGCGGTGGCGTTCCCAGGCATCCATGCTTAGACACCTGCTCTCGAGTCTTTCCATATGGGGCCTCTTGGAACCATCCAATAGGACTCGACTGTCGTGCAGAAGGTAACCTTCAGTTTTGGAGCAGTTCACAATCCAATCGTAGGCAAAACTTTCTGGCCTCATGAAGCCCCCACACCCTTCAGGAAGAGGACATGCTGGACAAGAACTCTAGCCTGAGGCACGTCTCATAGTTGACATGACCTCAGTGCGGGAGATCCCGATTCAGCCTCTGCAGAGTGGGCCTGCCGTGCCCTCGGTCCCAAACCTTACGCTAGCTTGTGTTTTCAGACTTCCTTCCTCACACTCCTGGCAAACAAGCCCTCCGGACTAGGAACTCCGGAACCAAAACCCAGCCCAGTGTCTGCCCAACGGAAGAAAAACGTTTCCCTGTGGGGCTCTCCAGAAAACCCAGATGAGGATCAACCTGCTCGGGCCTCGACGGTACCCGAACTGGATAGGCTGCTCTGGGCACTCATGCTCTGCCTGACACAGCCTGAAGCCAGACGTCCAGACAGACAAGGAGACAGCTGGCCGCACACCCAGCACTTTGGACAAGCCATGGTCTTATGCGGTCACCTCATCCTAACCTTGGTTTTCAGATATCTGAACCTAGACATTATATCAATTCTCCACACAGCTGGGTATAGCAAGCACAAAACAGAACTCCTCCTTCCCCATGGCTGTCAAGCTTGCTCTTGGCATGGAGTCACACCTTCAGGGTGGGAGAAACCTTCATGGCCCCTGATGCCACGCCCAAACTTGAGTGCTGCTTGGGCACAAATTCACACTGTGATCCTCAGCATGAGCCCCATGTCAAAGAAAGGCCTGTCAGGGCCTGGACCAAGAGCCCACATATGGGGCTTGCCAAGCCCCTATGCACCCAATCCTCACCACGGTTTGAATTTTCCAGTCGCCCCGCGCGTACCTGGAGCTCTGCTCTGGAATCCCTTTCTTGGAGAGACCCATGAGCCAGACAACACGACTCCACCCTTCCCACAAAATGACCCCAAACTCTTGGGAGCTGGGACAAATCCCCAGAGAGGGATACTCGTCCACAGTACCTGAGGCCACCGCTCCAATCCACGGCTACCCCGGACACAACATCCAGAGACAAAAGCCTGAAGGAACGCCTCCCACTCGCCCTTGTTTCAGAGGCCCAGGAGCTCCCTCTCGGGCTGTACATCCGGCCTGCCATACCCTAGGCACCACTCCTAAGCTTAGTTTGTGTATTTAGACTTCTGTGCCCACAGCCTGGACCCACACACCTCCAGGCTAGGGCCTCTAGGGCCACAGCGAAAGATTGTGCCTGCCCTCTCCAAGAAAAGTGTGCCCAATCCATTGACCACAACACTACAGGTTAGGGAAAAGCTCCAAGGCCCCTGAGGCCATCAATAGTGTAGGCCCCCCTGGACTAAGAGGGGCTCTCTGACACCAGCGGAGCAACTATCTCCACTTAGACTCTCAGACAGTGTCCTCAGAGACAGAAGGTTGAAATGGACAGGCCCCCAGGCCCTAAACTGAACCTTAGCTTTGGTTTACATGTTTCCGTTCTCAGAGGACTGTTTTCGTAGACCAGCACATGGGTCTTTTCTGAGGCACCAAACCAAACATCTCTCATCTCCGCATGGGCAGCTTTCTTACTGGGATGTATCAAACACTTCAGGTAGGAGAGTTCCGCAGGGCCACTGAACAACCAGCACATTCCAAGGTCTCCATGGACCCAAACGCACATTATGACGCATCCTCAGGAGAGGCCATTTCAACTCAGCCCCCTGGGTCGCGTGTTCCAGAGGCAGCAGATCAAACATATCTTGTCGCTAATAGCCAATGGGAATGCGAGGCATGCTGTACAGGGATCCATCCTTCGAACCCTGCTCTCCAGTCCTTCCATATGGTATGTCCTGGAGTCATGCAACAGGACACGAATGTCCCGCAGAAGGAAACCTTGTGGTTTGGGGCAACCTCCAAACTCAGCGTGGGAAAACTTCCTTGGCCTCATGAGGCCCCCACTTCATGAAGGTGCCATCATGGACACATACTCCAGCCTCAGCCAACGTCTGATCCTCAGCCTGACTTCAGATGCAGGAGATTTTGATTCAGCCTCTGCAGAGTGGGCCTGCTCTGCCCTTGGTTCCAATCCTCACACTAGCTTGTGTTTTCAGACTTCCGTCCTCACACTCCTGGCCCACAAACCCTCCCGACTGGGAATTCTGGGGCCACAATGAAGCACTGTGCCTGCCTCCCAAGAGAAAAACATTGTCTATGGCGCTGCCCAGAAACCCCAAATGAGGATCAAACTGCTTGGCCCTCGGCAACACCCCAATTGCATAGGCTACCTTAAACAGTGATGCTCTGTCGCAAATAGCCTGAGCCCAGACCTTCCAACAGACACCGACACAGCTGGCTGCACACCCAGCACATTGGACCCGCCACTGCCTTAGGCCACCATCCATTCCCAACCTGGGTTTTCAGTCATCGGAACCTAGACCTTATCTCCAATCCCTGCACAGGGGGGAACCTGATGCACAAGTCAGAACCCCTCCTTCCCCCTGGCAAGAAACCTTGCTGCTGGCAGTGAGTCAAACCTTCAGTGTAGGAGAAAACGGCATGGCCCATGAGGCCACGCCCAAGCGTGAGGGCCGCCTTGGGCACAAACACACATTGTGACCCTCAGCGTGAGTACCTTATTCAAGTAACGCCTCTCAGTGACTGGACCAAGAGCCCGCATATGCGGCTTGCCATGCCCATAGGCATCCAGGACTAACTAGATGGTGTGTATTCCAGTTGAGGGAACCCACTGCTGTGCTCTAGAGTCCCTCTCCTGGGGGGTCCCCTGTGGCAGAAAACAGTACTCTTCATTCCCACAGAATGAACACAAACACTTGGGAGCTTGGACAATCCCCCGAGAGGAAGGCTCTTCCTCGGCCTCTGAGACAACCCCTACCCTGACCGGACACTGTAAACGCAACACCCAGAGACAAAATCCTGAGTGACTGCCTCCCACTTGCCCTACTTTGATTTCCAGAGGATCTCCCCTCACGGACTAGAGATCAGGCCTGCCATTACATTGGCCCCTAGCTGAGCCAAGTTTGCTTTTTCAGACATCTGTCCCCACAGCCCTGGCAAACAGAGCCTCTAGGCTGGGTCCTCTGGAGCCATACCACAGGACCGTGCCTGCTCTCTCCTGGGAAACTGTGTCCATTCCTTTGGCCACACACCTCCAGAATATGAGAAACCTCAAGGCCTCCGAGGACATCCCACTACTGGGAGCCTCACTGGACTCACAGGGGCATTCGGACACAAGCTGAGCAGCTACATCCATGAATGCATGCACACAGATGACAACAGAGATAGAAGGTTGAGCCGGACAGGCCTTTAGGCTGTAGTCTCAACTCTTACTTTGGTTTCCAGGTGTCACTCCTCAGAGGCTTTGGTTCGAAGAACAGGGTATGGGGCTTTCCTGAGGCACGGAACAGAACTCCTCTCGTCTCCACATGGGAAGTTTCCTTGTTGGAGCCGTGTCAAACACCTCATGTTGGAGAATCCTGCAGAGTCCCTGAGCCACCTCCACATTCCAAGGTCTCCCAGGCCACCAAGCCACAGTAGGACTCATCTTCAGGAGAGTCCATTTCAACTCTCCCCTCTGGGTAGCTCACCCAGGAGCCCGCAGATTGAGCCTGCCTTGTCCTGACTAAAGAGTGGGAATATGAGGTGGCGTTCCCAGGCATCCATGCTTAGACACCTGCTCTCGAGTCTTTCCATATGGGGCCTCTTGGAACCATCCAATAGGACTCGACTGTCATGTAGAAGGTAACCTTCAGTTTTGGAGCAGTTCACAAATCCCATCGTAGCCAAAACTTTCTGGCCTCATGAAGCCCCCACACCCTTCAGGAAGAGGCCATGCTGGACAAGAACTCTAGCCTGAGGCACGTCTCATAGTTGACATGACCTCAGTGCAGGAGTTCCCGATTCAGCCTCTGCAGAGTGGGCATGCCGTGCCCTCGGTCCCAAACCTCACGCTAGCTTGTGTTTTCAGACTTCCTTCCTCACACTCCTGGCAAACAAGCCCTCCGGACTAGGAACTCCGGAACCAAAACCCAGCCCAGTGTCTGCCCAACGGAAGAAAAACGTTTCCCTGTGGGGCTCTCCAGAAAACCCAGATGAGGATCAACCTGCTCGGGCCTCGACGGTACCCGAACTGGATAGGCTGCTCTGGGCACTCATGCTCTGCCTGACACAGCCTGAAGCCAGACGTCCAGACAGACAAGGAGACAGCTGGCCGCACACCCAGCACTTTGGACACGCCATGGTCTTATGCCATCACCTCATCCTAACCTTGGTTTTCAGATATCTGAACCTAGACATTATATCAATTCTCCACACAGCTGGGTATAGCAAGCACAAAACAGAACTCCTCCTTCCCCATGGCTGTCAAGCTTGCTCTTGGCATGGAGTCACACCTTCAGGGTGGGAGAAACCTTCATGGCCCCTGATGCCACGCCCAAACTTGAGTGCTGCTTGGGCACAAATTCACACTGTGATCCTCAGCATGAGCCCCATGTCAAAGAAAGGCCTGTGAGGGCCTGGACCAAGAGCCCACATATGGGGCTTGCCAAGCCCCTATGCACCCAATCCTCACCACAGTTTGAATTTTCCAGTCGCCCCGCCCGTACCTGGAGCTCTGCTCTGGAATCCCTTTCTTGGAGAGACCCATGAGCCAGACAACACGACTCCACCCTGCCCACATAATGACCCCAAACTCTTGGGAGCTGGGACAAATCCCCAGAGAGGGATACTCGTCCACAGTACCTGAGGCCACCGCTCCAATCCACGGCTATCCCGGACACAACATCCAGAGACAAAAGCCTGAAGGAACTCCTCCCACTCGCCCTTGTTTCAGAGGCCCAGGAGCTCCCTCTCGGGCTGTACATCCGGCCTGCCATACCCTAGGCGCCACTCATAAGCTGAGTTTGTGTATTCAGACTTCTGTGCCCACAGCCTGGACCCACACAACATCCAGGCTAGGGCCTCTGGACCAAACAGCGAAAGATTGTGCCTGCCCTCTCCAAGGAAAGTGTGCCCAATCCATTGACCACAACCCTACAGGTTAGGGAAAAGCTCCAAGGTCCCTGAGGCCATCAATAGTATAGGCCACCCTGGACTAAGAGGGGCTCTCTGACACCAGCGGAGCAACTATCTCCACTTAAACTCTCAGACAGTGTCCACAGAGACAGAAGGTTGAAATGGACAGGCCCCCAGGCCCTAATCTGAACCTTAGCTTTGGTTTCCATGTTTCCGTTCTCAGAGGACTGTTTTCGTAGACCAGCACATGGGGCTTTTCTGAGGCACCAAACCAAACCTCTCTCATCTCCACATGGGCAGCTTTCTTACTGGGATGTATCAAACACTTCAGGTAGGAGAGTTCCGCAGGGCCACTGAACAACCAGCACATTCCAAGGTCTCCATGGACCCAAACGCACATTATGACGCATCCTCAGGAGAGGCCATTTCATCTCAGCCCCCTGGGTCGCGTGTTCCAGAGGCAGCAGATCAAACATATCTTGTCGCTAATAGCCAATGGGAATGCGAGGCATGCAGTACAGGGATCCATCCTTCGAACCCTGCTCTCCAGTCCTTCCATATGGTATGTCCTGGAGCCATGCAACAGGACTCGAATGTCCCGCAGAAGGAAACCTTGTGGTTTGGGGCAACCTCCAAACTCAGCGTGGGAAAAATTCCTTGGCCTCATGAGGCCCCCACTTCATGAAGGTGCCATCATGGACACATACTCCAGCCTCAGCCAACGTCTGATCCTCAGCCTGACTTCAGATGCAGGAGATTTTGATTCAGCCTCTGCAGAGTGGGCCTGCTCTGCCCTTGGTTCCAATTCTCACACTAGCTTGTGTTTTCAGACTTCCGTTCTCACACTCCTGGCCCACAAACCCTCCCTACTGGGAATTCTGGGGCCACAATGAAGCACTGTGCCTGCCTCCCAGGAGAAAAACATTGTCTATGGCGCTGCCCAGAAACCACAAATGAGGATCAAACTGCTTGGCCCTCGGCAACACCCCAATTGCATAGGCTACCTTAAACAGTGATGCTCTGTCGCAAATAGCCTGAGCCCAGACCTTCCAACAGACACCGACACAGCTGGCTGCACACCCAGCACATTGGACCCGCCACTGCCTTAGGCCACCATCCATTCCCAACCTGGGTTTTCAGTCATCGGAACCTAGACCTTATCTCTAATCCCTGCACAGGGGGGAACCTGATGCACAAGTCAGAACCCCTCCTTCCCCCTGGCAAGAAACCTTGCTGCTGGCAGTGAGTCAAACCTTCAGTGTAGGAGAAAACGGCATGGCCCATGAGGCCACGCCCAAGCGTGAGGGCCGCCTTGGGCACAAACACACATTGTGACCCTCAGCGTGAGTACCTTATTCAAGTAACGCCTCTCAGTGACTGGACCAAGAGCCCGCATATGCGGCTTGCCATGCCCATAGGCACCCAGGACTAACTAGATGGTGTGTATTCCAGTTGAGGGAACCCACTGCTGTGCTCTAGAGTCCCTCTCCTGGGGGGTCCCCTGTGGCAGAAAACAGTACTCTTCATTCCCACAGAATGAACACAAACACTTGGGAGCTTGGACAATCCCCCGAGAGGAAGGCTCTTCCTCGGCCTCTGAGACAACCCCTACCCTGACCGGACACTGTAAACGCAACACCCAGAGACAAAATCCTGAGTGACTGCCTCCCACTTGCCCTACTTTGATTTCCAGAGGATCTCCCCTCACGGACTAGAGATCAGGCCTGCCATTACATTGGCCCCTAGCTGAGCCAAGTTTGCTTTTTCAGACATCTGTCCCCACAGCCCTGGCAAACAGAGCCTCTAGGCTGGGTCCTCTGGAGCCATACCACAGGACCGTGCCTGCTCTCTCCTGGGAAACTGTGTCCATTCCTTTGGCCACACACCTCCAGAATATGAGAAACCTCAAGGCCTCCGAGGACATCCCACTACTGGGAGCCTCACTGGACTCACAGGGGCATTCGGACACAAGCTGAGCAGCTACATCCATGAATGCATGCACACAGATGACAACAGAGATAGAAGGTTGAGCCGGACAGGCCTTTAGGCCGTAGTCTCAACTCTTACTTTGGTTTCCAGGTGTCACTCCTCAGAGGCTTTGGTTCGAAGAACAGGGTATGGGGCTTTCCTGAGGCACGGAACAGAACTCCTCTCGTCTCCACATGGGAAGTTTCCTTGTTGGAGCCGTGTCAAACACCTCATGTTGGAGAATCCTGCAGAGTCCCTGAGCCACCTCCACATTCCAAGGTCTCCCAGGCCACCAAGCCACAGTAGGACTCATCTTCAGGAGAGTCCATTTCAACTCTCCCCTCTGGGTAGCTCACCCAGGAGCCCGCAGATTGAGCCTGCCTTGTCCTGACTAAAGAGTGGGAATTTGAGGTGGCGTTCCCAGGCATCCATGCTTAGACACCTGCTCTCGAGTCTTTCCATATGGGGCCTCTTAGAACCATCCAATAGGACTCGACTGTCGTGCAGAAGGTAACCTTCAGTTTTGGAGCAGTTCACAAATCCCATCGTAGCCAAAACTTTCTGGCCTCATGAAGCCCCCACACCCTTCAGGAAGAGGCCATGCTGGACAAGAACTCTAGCCTGAGGCACGTCTCATAGTTGACATGACCTCAGTGCAGGAGTTCCCGATTCAGCCTCTGCAGAGTGGGCCTGCCGTGCCCTCGGTCCCAAACCTCACGCTAGCTTGTGTTTTCAGACTTCCTTCCTCACACTCCTGGCAAACAAGCCCTCCGGACTAGGAACTCCGGAACCAAAACCCAGCCCAGTGTCTGCCCAACGGAAGAAAAACGTTTCCCTGTGGGGCTCTCCAGAAAACCCAGATGAGGATCAACCTGCTCGGGCCTCGACGGTACCCGAACTGGATAGGCTTCTCTGGGCACTCATGCTCTGCCTGACACAGCCTGAAGCCAGACGTTCAGACAGACAAGGAGACAGCTGGCCGCACACCCAGCACTTCGGACACGCCATGGTCTTATGCCGTCACCTCATCCTAACCTTGGTTTTCAGATATCTGAACCTAGACATTATATCAATTCTCAACACAGCTGGGTATAGCAAGCACAAAACAGAACTCCTCCTTCCCCATGGCTGTCAAGCTTGCTCTTGGCATGGAGTCACACCTTCAGGGTGGGAGAAACCTTCATGGCCCCTGATGCCACGCCCAAACTTGAGTGCTGCTTGGGCACAAATTCACACTGTGACCCTCAGCATGAGCCCCATGTCAAAGAAAGGCCTCTCAGGGCCTGGACCAAGAGCCCACATATGGGGCTTTCTAAGCCCCTATGCACCCAATCCTCACCACGGTTTGAATTTTCCAGTCGCCCCGCGCGTACCTGGAGCTCTGCTCTGGAATCCCTTTCTTGGAGAGACCCATGAGCGAGACAACACGACTCCAACCTTCCCACAAAATGACCCCAAACTCTTGGGAGCTGGGACAAATCCCCAGAGAGGGATACTCGTCCACAGTACCTGAGGCCACCGCTCCAATCCACGGCTATCCCGGACACAACATCCAGAGACAAAAGCCTGAAGGAACGCCTCCCACTCGCCCTTGTTTCAGAGGCCCAGGAGCTCCCACTCGGGCTGTACATCCGGCCTGCCATACCCTAGGCGCCACTCATAAGCTGAGTTTGTGTATTCAGACTTCTGTGCCCACAGCCTGGACCCACACAACATCCAGGCTAGGGCCTCTGGACCAAACAGCGAAAGATTGTGCCTGCCCTCTCCAAGGAAAGTGTGCCCAATCCATTGACCACAACCCTACAGGTTAGGGAAAAGCTCCAAGGTCCCTGAGGCCATCAATAGTATAGGCCACCCTGGACTAAGAGGGGCTCTCTGACACCAGCGCAGCACCTATCTCCACTTAGACTCTCAGACAGTGTCCCCAGAGACAGAAGGTTGAAATAGACAGGCCCCCAGGCCCTAATCTGAACCTTAGCTTTGGATTCCATGTTTCCGTTCTCAGAGGACTGTTTTCGTAGACCAGCACATGGGGCTTTTCTGAGGCACCAAACCAAACCTCTCTCATCTCCACATGGGCAGCTTTCTTACTGGGATGTATCAAACACTTCAGGTAGGAGAGTTCCGCAGGGCCACTGAACAACCAGCACATTCCAAGGTCTCCATGGACCCAAACGCACATTATGACGCATCCTCAGGAGAGGCCATTTCATCTCAGCCCCCTGGGTCGCGTGTTCCAGAGGCAGCAGATCAAACATATCTTGTCGCTAATAGCCAATGGGAATGCGAGGCATGCAGTACAGGGATCCATCCTTCGAACCCTGCTCTCCAGTCCTTCCATATGGTATGTCCTGGAGCCATGCAACAGGACTCGAATGTCCCGCAGAAGGAAACCTTGTGGTTTGGGGCAACCTCCAAACTCAGCGTGGGAAAACTTCCTTGGCCTCATGAGGCCGCCACTTCATGAAGGTGCCATCATGGACACATACTCCAGCCTCAGCCAACGTCTGATCCTCAGCCTGACTTCAGATGCAGGAGATTTTGATTCAGCCTCTGCAGAGTGGGCCTGCTCTGCCCTTGGCTCCAATCCTCACACTAGCTTGTGTTTTCAGACTTCCGTCCTCACACTCCTGGCCCACAAACCCTCCCTACTGGGAATTCTGGGGCCACAATGAAGCACTGTGCCTGCCTCCCAGGAGAAAAACATTGTCTATGGCGCTGCCCAGAAACCACAAATGAGGATCAAACTGCTTGGCCCTCGGCAACACCCCAATTGCATAGGCTACCTTAAACAGTGATGCTCTGTCGCAAATAGCCTGAGCCCAGACCTTCCAACAGACACCGACACAGCTGGCTGCACACCCAGCACATTGGACCCGCCACTGCCTTAGGCCACCATCCATTCCCAACCTGGGTTTTCAGTCATCGGAACCTAGACCTTATCTCCAATCCCTGCACAGGGGGGAACCTGATGCACAAGTCAGAACCCCTCCTTCCCCCTGGCAAGAAACCTTGCTGCTGGCAGTGAGTCAAACCTTCAGTGTAGGAGAAAACGGCATGGCCCATGAGGCCACGCCCAAGCGTGAGGGCCGCCTTGGGCACAAACACACATTGTGACCCTCAGCGTGAGTACCTTATTCAAGTAACGCCTCTCAGTGACTGGACCAAGAGCCCGCATATGCGGCTTGCCATGCCCATAGGCACCCAGGACTAACTAGATGGTGTGTATTCCAGTTGAGGGAACCCACTGCTGTGCTCTAGAGTCCCTCTCCTGGGGGGTCCCCTGTGGCAGAAAACAGTACTCTTCATTCCCACAGAATGAACACAAACACTTGGGAGCTTGGACAATCCCCCGAGAGGAAGGCTCTTCCTCGGCCTCTGAGACAACCCCTACCCTGACCGGACACTGTAAACGCAACACCCAGAGACAAAATCCTGAGTGACTGCCTCCCACTTGCCCTACTTTGATTTCCAGAGGATCTCCCCTCACGGACTAGAGATCAGGCCTGCCATTACATTGGCCCCTAGCTGAGCCAAGTTTGCTTTTTCAGACATCTGTCCCCACAGCCCTGGCAAACAGAGCCTCTAGGCTGGGTCCTCTGGAGCCATACCACAGGACCGTGCCTGCTCTCTCCTGGGAAACTGTGTCCATTCCTTTGGCCACACATCTCCGGAATATGAGAAACTCAAGGCCTCCGAGGACATCCCACTACTGGGAGCCTCACTGGACTCACAGGGGCATTCGGACACAAGCTGAGCAGCTACATCCATGAATGCATGCACACAGATGTCAACAGAGATAGAAGGTTGAGCCGGACAGGCCTTTAGGCCGTAGTCTCAACTCTTGCTTTGGTTTCCAGGTGTCACTCCTCAGAAGCTTTGGTTCGAAGAACAGGGTATGGGGCTTTCCTGAGGCACGGAACAGAACTCCTCTCGTCTCCACATGGGAAGTTTCCTTGTTGGAGCCGTGTCAAACACCTCATGTTGGTGAATCCTGCAGAGTCCCTGAGCCACCTCCACATTCCAAGGTCTCCCAGGCCACCAAGTCACAGTAGGACTCATCTTCAGGAGAGTCCATTTCAACTCTCCCCTCTGGGTAGCTCACCCAGGAGCCCGCAGATTGAGCCTGCCTTGTCCTGACTAAAGAGTGGGAATATGAGGTGGCGTTCCCAGGCATCCATGCTTAGACACCTGCTCTCGAGTCTTTCCATATGGGGCCTCTTGGAACCATCCAATAAGACTCGACTGTCGTGCAGAAGGTAACCTTCAGTTTTGGAGCAGTTCACAAATCCCATCGTAGGCAAAACTTTCTGGCCTCATGAAGCCCCCACACCCTTCAGGAAGAGGCCATGCTGGACAAAAACTCTAGCCTGAGGCACGTTTCATAGTTGACATGACCTCAGTGCAGGAGATCTTGATTCAGCCTCTGCAGAGTGGGCCTGCCGTGCCCTCGGTCCCAAACCTCACGCTAGCTTGTGTTTTCCGACTTCCTTCCTCACACTCCTGGCAAACAAGCCCTCCGGACTAGGAACTCCGGAACCACAACCCAGCCCAGTGTCTGCCCAACGGAAAAAAAAAAACGTTTCCCTGTGGGGCTCTCCAGAAAACCCAGATGAGGATCAACCTGCTCGGGCCTCGACGGTACCCGAACTGGATAGGCTGCTCTGGGCACTCATGCTCTGCCTGACACAGCCTGAAGCCAGACGTTCAGACAGACAAGGAGACAGCTGGCCGCACACCCAGCACTTCGGACACGCCATGGTCTTATGCCGTCACCTCATCCTAACCTTGGTTTTCAGATATCTGAACCTAGACATTATATCAATTCTCCACACAGCTGGGTATAGCAAGCACAAAACAGAACTCCTCCTTCCCCATGGCTGTCAAGCTTGCTCTTGGCATGGAGTCACACCTTCAGGGTGGGAGAAACCTTCATGGCCCCTGATGCCACGCCCAAACTTGAGTGCTGCTTGGGCACAAATTCACACTGTGACCCTCAGCATGAGCCCCATGTCAAAGAAAGGCCTCTCAGGGCCTGGACCAAGAGCCCACATATGGGGCTTTCTAAGCCCCTATGCACCCAATCCTCACCACGGTTTGAATTTTCCTGTCGCCCCGCGCGTACCTGGAGCTCTGCTCTGGAATCCCTTTCTTGGAGAGACCCATGAGCCAGACAACACGACTCCACCCTTCCCACAAAATGACCCCAAACTCTTGGGAGCTGGGACAAATCCCCAGAGAGGGATACTCGTCCACAGTACCTGAGGCCACCGCTCCAATCCACGGCTATCCCGGACACAACATCCAGAGACAAAAGCCTGAAGGAACGCCTCCCACTCGCCCTTGTTTCAGAGGCCCAGGAGCTCCCACTCGGGCTGTACATCCGGCCTGCCATACCCTAGGCGCCACTCATAAGCTGAGTTTGTGTATTCAGACTTCTGTGCCCACAGCCTGGACCCACACAACATCCAGGCTAGGGCCTCTGGACCAAACAGCGAAAGATTGTGCCTGCCCTCTCCAAGGAAAGTGTGCCCAATCCATTGACCACAACCCTACAGGTTAGGGAAAAGCTCCAAGGTCCCTGAGGCCATCAATAGTATAGGCCACCCTGGACTAAGAGGGGCTCTCTGACACCAGCGGAGCAACTATCTCCACTTAGACTCTCAGACAGTGTCCCCAGAGACAGAAGGTTGAAATAGACAGGCCCCCAGGCCCTAATCTGAACCTTAGCTTTGGTTTCCATGTTTCCGTTCTCAGAGGACTGTTTTCGTAGACCAGCACATGGGGCTTTTCTGAGGCACCAAACCAAACCTCTCTCATCTCCACATGGGCAGCTTTCTTACTGGGATGTATCAAACACTTCAGGTAGGAGAGTTCCGCAGGGCCACTGAACAACCAGCACATTCCAAGGTCTCCATGGACCCAAACGCACATTATGACGCATCCTCAGGAGAGGCCATTTCATCTCAGCCCCCTGGGTCGCGTGTTCCAGAGGCAGCAGATCAAACATATCTTGTCGCTAATAGCCAATGGGAATGCGAGGCATGCAGTACAGGGATCCATCCTTCGAACCCTGCTCTCCAGTCCTTCCATATGGTATGTCCTGGAGCCATGCAACAGGACTCGAATGTCCCGCAGAAGGAAACCTTGTGGTTTGGGGCAACCTCCAAACTCAGCGTGGGAAAACTTCCTTGGCCTCATGAGGCCCCCACTTCATGAAGGTGCCATCATGGACACATACTCCAGCCTCAGCCAACGTCTGATCCTCAGCCTGACTTCAGATGCAGGAGATTTTGATTCAGCCTCTGCAGAGTGGGCCTGCTCTGCCCTTGGCTCCAATCCTCACACTAGCTTGTGTTTTCAGACTTCCGTCCTCACACTCCTGGCCCACAAACCCTCCCTACTGGGAATTCTGGGGCCACAATGAAGCACTGTGCCTGCCTCCCAGGAGAAAAACATTGTCTATGGCGCTGCCCAGAAACCACAAATGAGGATCAAACTGCTTGGCCCTCGGCAACACCCCAATTGCATAGGCTACCTTAAACAGTGATGCTCTGTCGCAAATAGCCTGAGCCCAGACCTTCCAACAGACACCGACACAGCTGGCTGCACACCCAGCACATTGGACCCGCCACTGCCTTAGGCCACCATCCATTCCCAACCTGGGTTTTCAGTCATCGGAACCTAGACCTTATCTCCAATCCCTGCACAGGGGGGAACCTGATGCACAAGTCAGAACCCCTCCTTCCCCCTGGCAAGAAACCTTGCTGCTGGCAGTGAGTCAAACCTTCAGTGTAGGAGAAAACGGCATGGCCCATGAGGCCACGCCCAAGCGTGAGGGCCGCCTTGGGCACAAACACACATTGTGACCCTCAGCGTGAGTACCTTATTCAAGTAACGCCTCTCAGTGACTGGACCAAGAGCCCGCATATGCGGCTTGCCATGCCCATAGGCACCCAGGACTAACTAGATGGTGTGTATTCCAGTTGAGGGAACCCACTGCTGTGCTCTAGAGTCCCTCTCCTGGGGGGTCCCCTGTGGCAGAAAACAGTACTCTTCATTCCCACAGAATGAACACAAACACTTGGGAGCTTGGACAATCCCCCGAGAGGAAGGCTCTTCCTCGGCCTCTGAGACAACCCCTACCCTGACCGGACACTGTAAACGCAACACCCAGAGACAAAATCCTGAGTGACTGCCTCCCACTTGCCCTACTTTGATTTCCAGAGGATCTCCCCTCACGGACTAGAGATCAGGCCTGCCATTACATTGGCCCCTAGCTGAGCCAAGTTTGCTTTTTCAGACATCTGTCCCCACAGCCCTGGCAAACAGAGCCTCTAGGCTGGGTCCTCTGGAGCCATACCACAGGACCGTGCCTGCTCTCTCCTGGGAAACTGTGTCCATTCCTTTGGCCACACACCTCCGGAATATGAGAAACTCAAGGCCTCCGAGGACATCCCACTACTGGGAGCCTCACTGGACTCACAGGGGCATTCGGACACAAGCTGAGCAGCTACATCCATGAATGCATGCACACAGATGTCAACAGAGATAGAAGGTTGAGCCGGACAGGCCTTTAGGCCGTAGTCTCAACTCTTGCTTTGGTTTCCAGGTGTCACTCCTCAGAAGCTTTGGTTCGAAGAACAGGGTATGGGGCTTTCCTGAGGCACGGAACAGAACTCCTCTCGTCTCCACATGGGAAGTTTCCTTGTTGGAGCCGTGTCAAACACCTCATGTTGGTGAATCCTGCAGAGTCCCTGAGCCACCTCCACATTCCAAGGTCTCCCAGGCCACCAAGCCACAGTAGGACTCATCTTCAGGAGAGTCCATTTCAACTCTCCCCTCTGGGTAGCTCACCCAGGAGCCCGCAGATTGAGCCTGCCTTGTCCTGACTAAAGAGTGGGAATATGAGGTGGCGTTCCCAGGCATCCATGCTTAGACACCTGCTCTCGAGTCTTTCCATATGGGGCCTCTTGGAACCATCCAATAGGACTCGACTGTCGTGCAGAAGGTAACCTTCAGTTTTGGAGCAGTTCACAAATCCCATCGTAGGCAAAACTTTCTGGCCTCATGAAGCCCCCACACCCTTCAGGAAGAGGCCATGCTGGACAAAAACTCTAGCCTGAGGCACGTTTCATAGTTGACATGACCTCAGTGCAGGAGATCTCGATTCAGCCTCTGCAGAGTGGGCCTGCCGTGCCCTCGGTCCCAAACCTCACGCTAGCTTGTGTTTTCCGACTTCCTTCCTCACACTCCTGGCAAACAAGCCCTCCGGACTAGGAACTCCGGAACCACAACCCAGCCCAGTATCTGCCCAACGGAAAAAAAAAACGTTTCCCTGTGGGGCTCTCCAGAAAACCCAGATGAGGATCAACCTGCTCGGGCCTCGACGGTACCCGAACTGGATAGGCTGCTCTGGGCACTCATGCTCTGCCTGACACAGCCTGAAGCCAGACGTTCAGACAGACAAGGAGACAGCTGGCCGCACACCCAGCACTTCGGACACGCCATGGTCTTATGCCGTCACCTCATCCTAACCTTGGTTTTCAGATATCTGAACCTAGACATTATATCAATTCTCCACACAGCTGGGTATAGCAAGCACAAAACAGAACTCCTCCTTCCCCATGGCTGTCAAGCTTGCTCTTGGCATGGAGTCACACCTTCAGGGTGGGAGAAACCTTCATGGCCCCTGATGCCACGCCCAAACTTGAGTGCTGCTTGGGCACAAATTCACACTGTGACCCTCAGCATGAGCCCCATGTCAAAGAAAGGCCTCTCAGGGCCTGGACCAAGAGCCCACATATGGGGCTTTCTAAGCCCCTATGCACCCAATCCTCACCACGGTTTGAATTTTCCAGTCGCCCCGCGCGTACCTGGAGCTCTGCTCTGGAATCCCTTTCTTGGAGAGACCCATGAGCCAGACAACACGACTCCACCCTTCCCACAAAATGACCCCAAACTCTTGGGAGCTGGGACAAATCCCCAGAGAGGGATACTCGTCCACAGTACCTGAGGCCACCGCTCCAATCCACGGCTATCCCGGACACAACATCCAGAGACAAAAGCCTGAAGGAACGCCTCCCAATCGCCCTTGTTTCAGAGGCCCAGGAGCTCCCACTCGGGCTGTACATCCGGCCTGCCATACCCTAGGCGCCACTCATAAGCTGAGTTTGTGTATTCAGACTTCTGTGTCCACAGCCTGGACCCACACAGCATCCAGGCTAGGGCCTCTGGACCAAACAGCGAAAGATTGTGCCTGCCCTCTCCAAGGAAAGTGTGCCCAATCCATTGACCACAACCCTACAGGTTAGGGAAAAGCTCCAAGGTCCCTGAGGCCATCAATAGTATAGGCCACCCTGGACTAAGAGGGGCTCTCTGACACCAGCGGAGCAACTATCTCCACTTAGACTCTCAGACAGTGTCCCCAGAGACAGAAGGTTGAAATAGACAGGCCCCCAGGCCCTAATCTGAACCTTAGCTTTGGTTTCCATGTTTCCGTTCTCAGAGGACTTTTTTCGTAGACCAGCACTTGGGGCTTTTCTGAGGCACCAAACCAAACCTCTCTCATCTCCACATGGGGAGCTTTCTTACTGGGATGTATCAAACACTTCAGGTAGGAGAGTTCCGCAGGGCCACTGAACAACCAGCACATTCCAAGGTCTCCATGGACCCAAACGCACATTATGACGCATCCTCAGGAGAGGCCATTTCATCTCAGCCCCCTGGGTCGCGTGTTCCAGAGGCAGCAGATCAAACATATCTTGTCGCTAATAGCCAATGGAAATGCGAGGCATGCAGTACAGGGATCCATCCTTCGAACCCTGCTCTCCAGTCCTTCCATATGGTATGTCCTGGAGCCATGCAACAGGACTCGAATGTCCCGCAGAAGGAAACCTTGTGGTTTGGGGCAACCTCCAAACTCAGCGTGGGAAAACTTCCTTGGCCTCATGAGGCCCCCACTTCATGAAGGTGCCATCATGGACACATACTCCAGCCTCAGCCAACGTCTGATCCTCAGCCTGACTTCAGATGCAGGAGATTTTGATTCAGCCTCTGCAGAGTGGGCCTGCTCTGCCCTTGGCTCCAATCCTCACACTAGCTTGTGTTTTCAGACTTCCGTCCTCACACTCCTGGCCCACAAACCCTCCCTACTGGGAATTCTGGGGCCACAATGAAGCACTGTGCCTGCCTCCCAGGAGAAAAACATTGTCTATGGCGCTGCCCAGAAACCACAAATGAGGATCAAACTGCTTGGCCCTCGGCAACACCCCAATTGCATAGGCTACCTTAAACAGTGATGCTCTGTCGCAAATAGCCTGAGCCCAGACCTTCCAACAGACACCGACACAGCTGGCTGCACACCCAGCACATTGGACCCGCCACTGCCTTAGGCCACCATCCATTCCCAACCTGGGTTTTCAGTCATCGGAACCTAGACCTTATCTCCAATCCCTGCACAGTGGGGAACCTGATGCACAAGTCAGAACCCCTCCTTCCCCCTGGCAAGAAACCTTGCTGCTGGCAGTGAGTCAAACCTTCAGTGTAGGAGAA
Organism: Mustela nivalis; assembly: GCF_964662115.1. Classification (NCBI taxonomy): domain Eukaryota; kingdom Metazoa; phylum Chordata; class Mammalia; order Carnivora; family Mustelidae; genus Mustela; species Mustela nivalis. The sequence continues at coordinate 685,280 of NW_028136298.1, read as the reverse complement.
AACGGCATGGCCCATGAGGCCACGCCCAAGCGTGAGGGCCGCCTTGGGCACAAACACACATTGTGACCCTCAGCGTGAGTACCTTATTCAAGTAACGCCTCTCAGTGACTGGACCAAGAGCCCGCATATGCGGCTTGCCATGCCCATAGGCACCCAGGACTAACTAGATGGTGTGTATTCCAGTTGAGGGAACCCACTGCTGTGCTCTAGAGTCCCTCTCCTGGGGGGTCCCCTGTGGCAGAAAACAGTACTCTTCATTCCCACAGAATGAACACAAACACTTGGGAGCTTGGACAATCCCCCGAGAGGAAGGCTCTTCCTCGGCCTCTGAGACAACCCCTACCCTGACCGGACACTGTAAACGCAACACCCAGAGACAAAATCCTGAGTGACTGCCTCCCACTTGCCCTACTTTGATTTCCAGAGGATCTCCCCTCACGGACTAGAGATCAGGCCTGCCATTACATTGGCCCCTAGCTGAGCCAAGTTTGCTTTTTCAGACATCTGTCCCCACAGCCCTGGCAAACAGAGCCTCTAGGCTGGGTCCTCTGGAGCCATACCACAGGACCGTGCCTGCTCTCTCCTGGGAAACTGTGTCCATTCCTTTGGCCACACACCTCCGGAATATGAGAAACTCAAGGCCTCCGAGGACATCCCACTACTGGGAGCCTCACTGGACTCACAGGGGCATTCGGACACAAGCTGAGCAGCTACATCCATGAATGCATGCACACAGATGTCAACAGAGATAGAAGGTTGAGCCGGACAGGCCTTTAGGCCGTAGTCTCAACTCTTGCTTTGGTTTCCAGGTGTCACTCCTCAGAAGCTTTGGTTCGAAGAACAGGGTATGGGGCTTTCCTGAGGCACGGAACAGAACTCCTCTCGTCTCCACATGGGAAGTTTCCTTGTTGGAGCCGTGTCAAACACCTCATGTTGGTGAATCCTGCAGAGTCCCTGAGCCACCTCCACATTCCAAGGTCTCCCAGGCCACCAAGCCACAGTAGGACTCATCTTCAGGAGAGTCCATTTCAACTCTCCCCTCTGGGTAGCTCACCCAGGAGCCCGCAGATTGAGCCTGCCTTGTCCTGACTAAAGAGTGGGAATATGAGGTGGCGTTCCCAGGCATCCATGCTTAGACACCTGCTCTCGAGTCTTTCCATATGGGGCCTCTTGGAACCATCCAATAGGACTCGACTGTCGTGCAGAAGGTAACCTTCAGTTTTGGAGCAGTTCACAAATCCCATCGTAGGCAAAACTTTCTGGCCTCATGAAGCCCCCACACCCTTCAGGAAGAGGCCATGCTGGACAAAAACTCTAGCCTGAGGCACGTTTCATAGTTGACATGACCTCAGTGCAGGAGATCTCGATTCAGCCTCTGCAGAGTGGGCCTGCCGTGCCCTCGGTCCCAAACCTCACGCTAGCTTGTGTTTTCCGACTTCCTTCCTCACACTCCTGGCAAACAAGCCCTCCGGACTAGGAACTCCGGAACCACAACCCAGCCCAGTATCTGCCCAACGGAAAAAAAAAACGTTTCCCTGTGGGGCTCTCCAGAAAACCCAGATGAGGATCAACCTGCTCGGGCCTCGACGGTACCCGAACTGGATAGGCTGCTCTGGGCACTCATGCTCTGCCTGACACAGCCTGAAGCCAGACGTTCAGACAGACAAGGAGACAGCTGGCCGCACACCCAGCACTTCGGACACGCCATGGTCTTATGCCGTCACCTCATCCTAACCTTGGTTTTCAGATATCTGAACCTAGACATTATATCAATTCTCCACACAGCTGGGTATAGCAAGCACAAAACAGAACTCCTCCTTCCCCATGGCTGTCAAGCTTGCTCTTGGCATGGAGTCACACCTTCAGGGTGGGAGAAACCTTCATGGCCCCTGATGCCACGCCCAAACTTGAGTGCTGCTTGGGCACAAATTCACACTGTGACCCTCAGCATGAGCCCCATGTCAAAGAAAGGCCTCTCAGGGCCTGGACCAAGAGCCCACATATGGGGCTTTCTAAGCCCCTATGCACCCAATCCTCACCACGGTTTGAATTTTCCAGTCGCCCCGCGCGTACCTGGAGCTCTGCTCTGGAATCCCTTTCTTGGAGAGACCCATGAGCCAGACAACACGACTCCACCCTTCCCACAAAATGACCCCAAACTCTTGGGAGCTGGGACAAATCCCCAGAGAGGGATACTCGTCCACAGTACCTGAGGCCACCGCTCCAATCCACGGCTATCCCGGACACAACATCCAGAGACAAAAGCCTGAAGGAACGCCTCCCAATCGCCCTTGTTTCAGAGGCCCAGGAGCTCCCACTCGGGCTGTACATCCGGCCTGCCATACCCTAGGCGCCACTCATAAGCTGAGTTTGTGTATTCAGACTTCTGTGCCCACAGCCTGGACCCACACAGCATCCAGGCTAGGGCCTCTGGACCAAACAGCGAAAGATTGTGCCTGCCCTCTCCAAGGAAAGTGTGCCCAATCCATTGACCACAACCCTACAGGTTAGGGAAAAGCTCCAAGGTCCCTGAGGCCATCAATAGTATAGGCCACCCTGGACTAAGAGGGGCTCTCTGACACCAGCGGAGCAACTATCTCCACTTAGACTCTCAGACAGTGTCCCCAGAGACAGAAGGTTGAAATAGACAGGCCCCCAGGCCCTAATCTGAACCTTAGCTTTGGTTTCCATGTTTCCGTTCTCAGAGGACTTTTTTCGTAGACCAGCACTTGGGGCTTTTCTGAGGCACCAAACCAAACCTCTCTCATCTCCACATGGGGAGCTTTCTTACTGGGATGTATCAAACACTTCAGGTAGGAGAGTTCCGCAGGGCCACTGAACAACCAGCACATTCCAAGGTCTCCATGGACCCAAACGCACATTATGACGCATCCTCAGGAGAGGCCATTTCATCTCAGCCCCCTGGGTCGCGTGTTCCAGAGGCAGCAGATCAAACATATCTTGTCGCTAATAGCCAATGGAAATGCGAGGCATGCAGTACAGGGATCCATCCTTCGAACCCTGCTCTCCAGTCCTTCCATATGGTATGTCCTGGAGCCATGCAACAGGACTCGAATGTCCCGCAGAAGGAAACCTTGTGGTTTGGGGCAACCTCCAAACTCAGCGTGGGAAAACTTCCTTGGCCTCATGAGGCCCCCACTTCATGAAGGTGCCATCATGGACACATACTCCAGCCTCAGCCAACGTCTGATCCTCAGCCTGACTTCAGATGCAGGAGATTTTGATTCAGCCTCTGCAGAGTGGGCCTGCTCTGCCCTTGGCTCCAATCCTCACACTAGCTTGTGTTTTCAGACTTCCGTCCTCACACTCCTGGCCCACAAACCCTCCCTACTGGGAATTCTGGGGCCACAATGAAGCACTGTGCCTGCCTCCCAGGAGAAAAACATTGTCTATGGCGCTGCCCAGAAACCACAAATGAGGATCAAACTGCTTGGCCCTCGGCAACACCCCAATTGCATAGGCTACCTTAAACAGTGATGCTCTGTCGCAAATAGCCTGAGCCCAGACCTTCCAACAGACACCGACACAGCTGGCTGCACACCCAGCACATTGGACCCGCCACTGCCTTAGGCCACCATCCATTCCCAACCTGGGTTTTCAGTCATCGGATCCTAGACCTTATCTCCAATCCCTGCACAGTGGGGAACCTGATGCACAAGTCAGAACCCCTCCTTCCCCCTGGCAAGAAACCTTGCTGCTGGCAGTGAGTCAAACCTTCAGTGTAGGAGAAAACGGCATGGCCCATGAGGCCACGCCCAAGCGTGAGGGCCGCCTTGGGCACAAACACACATTGTGACCCTCAGCGTGAGTACCTTATTCAAGTAACGCCTCTCAGTGACTGGACCAAGAGCCCGCATATGCGGCTTGCCATGCCCATAGGCACCCAGGACTAACTAGATGGTGTGTATTCCAGTTGAGGGAACCCACTGCTGTGCTCTAGAGTCCCTCTCCTGGGGGGTCCCCTGTGGCAGAAAACAGTACTCTTCATTCCCACAGAATGAACACAAACACTTGGGAACTTGGACAATCCCCCGAGAGGAAGGCTCTTCCTCGGCCTCTGAGACAACCCCTACCCTGACCGGACACTGTAAACGCAACACCCAGAGACAAAATCCTGAGTGACTGCCTCCCACTTGCCCTACTTTGATTTCCAGAGGATCTCCCCTCACGGACTAGAGATCAGCCTGCCATTACATTGGCCCCTAGCTGAGCCAAGTTTGCTTTTTCAGACATCTGTCCCCACAGCCCTGGCAAACAGAGCCTCTAGTCTGGGTCCTCTGGAGCCATACCACAGGACCGTGCCTGCTCTCTCCTGGGAAACTGTGTCCATTCCTTTGGCCACACACCTCCGGAATATGAGAAACTCAAGGCCCCCGAGGACATCCCACTACTGGGAGCCTCACTGGACTCACAGGGGCATTCGGACACAAGCTGAGCAGCTACATCCATGAATGCATGCACACAGATGTCAACAGAGATAGAAGGTTGAGCCGGACAGGCCTTTAGGCCGTAGTCTCAACTCTTGCTTTAGTTTCCAGGTGTCACTCCTCAGAAGCTTTGGTTCGAAGAACAGGGTATGGGGCTTTCCTGAGGCACGGAACAGAACTCCTCTCGTCTCACATGGGAAGTTTCCTTGTTGGAGCCGTGTCAAACACCTCATGTTGGAGAATCCTGCAGAGTCCCTGAGCCACCTCCACATTCCAAGGTCTCCCAGGCCACCAAGCCACAGTAGGACTCATCTTCAGGAGAGTCCATTTCAACTCTCCCCTCTGGGTAGCTCACCCAGGAGCCCGCAGATTGAGCCTGCCTTGTCCTGACTAAAGAGTGGGAATATGAGGTGGCGTTCCCAGGCATCCATGCTTAGACACCTGCTCTCGAGTCTTTCCATATGGGGCCTCTTGGAACCATCCAATAGGACTCGACTGTCGTGCAGAAGGTAACCTTCAGTTTTGGAGCAGTTCACAAATCCCACGTAGGCAAAACTTTCTGGCCTCATGAAGCCCCCACACCCTTCAGGAAGAGGCCATGCTGGACAAAAACTCTAGCCTGAGGCACGTTTCATAGTTGACATGACCTCAGTGCAGGAGATCTCGATTCAGCCTCTGCAGAGTGGGCCTGCCGTGCCCTCGGTCCCAAACCTCACGCCAGCTTGTGTTTTCCGACTTCCTTCCTCACACTCCTGGCAAACAAGCCCTCCGGACTAGGAACTCCGGAACCACAACCCAGCCCAGTGTCTGCCCACGGAAGAAAAACGTTTCCCTGTGGGGGTCTCCAGAAAACCCAGATGAGGATCAACCTGCTCGGGCCTCGACGGTACCCGAACTGGATAGGCTGCTCTGGGCACTCATGCTCTGCCTGACACAGCCTGAAGCCAGACGTTCAGACAGACAAGGAGACAGCTGGCCGCACACCCAGCACTTCGGACACCTCATGGTCTTATGCCGTCACCTCATCCTAACCATGGTTTTCAGATATCTGAACCTAGACATTATATCAATTCTCCACACAGCTGGGTATAGCAAGCACAAAACAGAACTCCTCCTTCCCCATGGCTGTCAAGCTTGCTCTTGGCATGGAGTCACACCTTCAGGGTGGGAGAAACCTTCATGGCCCCTGATGCCACGCCCAAACTTGAGTGCTGCTTGGGCACAAATTCACACTGTGATCCTCAGCATGAGCCCCATGTCAAAGAAAGGCCTGTCAGGGCCTGGACCAACAGCCCACATATGGGGCTTGCCAAGCCCCTATGCACCCCATCCTCACCACGGTTTGAATTTTCCAGTCGCCCCGCCCGTACCTGGATCTCTGCTCTGGAATCCCTTTCTTGGAGAGACCCATGAGCCAGACAACACGACTCCACCCTTCCCACAAAATGACCCCAAACTCTTGGGAGCTGGGACAAATCCCCAGAGAGGGATACTCGTCCACAGTACCTGAGGCCACCGCTCCAATCCACGGCTATCCCGGACACAACATCCTGAGACAAAAGCCTGAAGGAACGCCTCCCACTCGCCCTTGTTTCAGAGGCCCAGGAGCTCCCTCTCGGGCTGTACATCCGGCCTGCCATACCCTAAGCGCCACTCATAAGATTAGTTTGTGTATTCAGACTTCTGTGCCCACATCCTGGACCCACACAACATCCAGGCTAGAGCCTCTGGACCAAACAGCGAAAGATTGTGCCTGCCTTCTCCAAGGAAAGTGGGCCCAATCCATTGACCACAACCCTTCAGGTTAGGGAAAAGCTCCAAGGTCCCTGAGGCTATCAATAGTATAGGCCACCCTGGACTTAGAGGGGCTCTCTGACACCAGCGCAGCACCTATCTCCACTTAGACTCTCATACAGTGTCCCCAGAGACAGAAGGTTGAAATGGACCGGCCCCCAGGCCCTAATCTAAACCTTAGCTTTGGTTTCCATGTTTCCGTTCTCAGTGGACTGTTTTCGTAGACCAGCACATGGGGCTTTTCTGAGGCACCAAACCAAACATCTCTCATCTCCACATGGGCAGCTTTCTTACTGGGATGTATCAAACACTTCAGGTAGGAGAGTTCCGCAGGGCCAAAGAACAACCAGCACATTCCAAGGTCTCCATGGACCCAAACGCACATTATGACGCATCCTCAGGAGAGGCCATTTCAACTCAGCCCCCTGGGTCGCGTGTTCCAGAGGCAGCAGATCAAACATATCTTGTCGCTAATAGCCAATGGGAATGCGAGGCATGCTGTACAGGGATCCATCCTTCGAACCCTGCTCTCCAGTCCTTCCATATGGTATGTCCTGGAGCCATGCAACAGGACTCGAATGTCCCGCAGAAGGAAACCTTGTGGTTTGGGGCAACCTCCAAACTCAGCGTGGGAAAACTTCCTTGGCCTCATGAGGCCCCCACTTCATGAAGGTGCCATCATGGACACATACTCCAGCCTCAGCCAACGTCTGATCCTCAGCCTGACTTCAGATGCAGGAGATTTTGATTCAGCCTCTGCAGAGTGGGCCTGCTCTGCCCTTGGCTCCAATCCTCACACTAGCTTGTGTTTTCAGACTTCCGTCCTCACACTCCTGGCCCACAAACCCTCCCTACAGGGAATTCTGTGGCCACAATGAAGCACTGTGCCTGCCTCCCAGGAGAAAAACATTGTCTATGGCGCTGCCCAGAAACCCCAAATGAGGATCAAACTGCTTGGCCCTCGGCAACACCCCAATTGCATAGGTTCCTTAAACAGTGATGCTCTGTCGCAAATAGCCTGAGCCCAGACCTTCCAACAGACACCAACAAAGCTGGCTGCACACCAGCACATTGGACCCGCCACTGCCTTATGCCACCATCCATTCCCCACCTGGGTTTTCAGTCATCGGATCCTAGACCTTATCTCCAATCCCTGCACAGTGGGGAACCTGATGCACAAGTCAGAACCCCTACTTCCCCATGGCAAGAAGCCTTGCTGCTGGCAGTGAGTCAAACCTTCAGTGTAGGAGAAAACGGCATGGCCCATGAGGCCACGCCCAAGCGTGAGGGCTGCCTTGGGCACAAACACACATTGTGACCCTCAGCGTGAGTACCTTATTCAAGTAACGCCTCTCAGTGACTGGACCAGGAGCCCGCATATGTGGCTTGCCATGCCCAAAGGCACCCAGGACTAACTAGATGGTGTGTATTCCAGTTGAGGGAACCCACTGCTGTGCTCTAGAGTCTCTCTCCTGGGGGGTCCCTCTGGCAGAACACAGTACTCTTCATTCCCACAGAATGAACACAAACACTTGGGAGCTTGGACAATCCCCCGAGAGGAAGGCTCTTCCTCGGCCTCTGAGACAACCCCTACCCTGACCGGACACTGTAAACGCAACACCCAGAGACAAAATCCTGAGTGACTGCCTCCCACTTGCCCTACTTTGATTTCCAGAGGATCTCCCCTCACGGACTAGAGATCAGGCCTGCCATTACATTGGCCCCTAGCTGAGCCAAGTTTGCTTTTTCAGACATCTGTCCCCACAGCCCTGGCATACACAGCCTCTAGGCTGGGTCCTCTTGAGCCATACTACAGGACCGTGCCTGCTCTCTCCTGGGAAACTGTGTCCATTCCTTTGGCCACACACCTCCAGAATATGAGAAACCTCAAGGCCTCCGAGGACATCCCACTACTGGGAGCCTCACTGGACTCACAGGGGCATTCGGACACAAGCTGAGCAGTTACATGCATGAATGCATGCACACAGATGTCAACAGATATAGAAGGTTGAGCCGGACAGGCCTTTAGGCCGTAGTCTCAACTCTTGCTTTGGTTTCCAGGTGTCACTCCTCAGAGGCTTTGGTTCGAAGAACAGGGTATGGGGCTTTCCTGAGGCACAGAACAGAACTCCTCTCAACTCCACATGGGAAGTTTCCTTGTTGGAGCCGTGTCAAACACCTCATGTTGGAGAATCCTGCAGAGTCCCTGAGCCACCTCCACATTCCAAGGTCTCCCAGGCCACCAAGCCACAGTAGGACTCATCTTCAGGAGAGTCCATTTCAACTCTCCCCTCTGGGTAGCTCACCCAGGAGCCCACAGATTTACCTGCCTTGTCCTGACTAAAGAGTGGGAATATGAGGTGGCGTTCCCAGGCATCCATGCTTAGACACCTGCTCTCGAGTCTTTCCATATGGGGCCTCTTGGAACCATCCAATAGGACTCGACTGTCGTGCAGAAGGTAACCTTCAGTTTTGGAGCAATTCACAAATCCCAACGTAGGCAAAACTTTCTGGCCTCATGAAGCCCCCACACCCTTCAGGAAGAGGCCATGCTGGACAAGAACTCTAGCCTGAGGCACGTCTCATAGTTGACATGACCTCAGTGCAGGAGATCTCGATTCAGCCTCTGCAGAGTGGGCCTGCCGTGCCCTCGGTCCCAAACCTCATGCTAGCCTGTGTTTTCAGACTTCCTTTCTCACACTCCTGGCAAACAAGCCCTCCGGACTAGGAACTCCGGAACCAAAACCCAGCCCAGTGTCTGCCCACGGAAGAAAAACTTTCCCTGTGGGGCTCTCCAGAAAACCCAGATGAGGATCAACCTGCTCGGGCCTCGACGGTACCCGAACTGGATAGGCTGCTCTGGGCTCTCATGCTCTGCCTGATACAGCCTGAAGCCAGACGTCCAGACAGACAAGGAGACAGCTGGCCGCACACCCAGCACTTCGGACACCTCATGGTCTTATGCCGTCACCTCATCCTAACCATGGTTTTCAGATATCTGAACCTAGACATTATATCAATTCTCCACACAGCTGGGTATAGCAAGCACAAAACAGAACTCCTCTTTCCCCATGGCTGTCAAGCTTGCTCTTGGCATGGAGTCACACCTTCAGGGTGGGAGAAATCTTCATGGCCCCTGATGCCACGCCCAAACTTGAGTGCTGCTTGGGCACAAATTCACACTGTGATCCTCAGCATGAGCCCCATGTCAAAGAAAGGCCTGTCAGGGCCTGGACCAACAGCCCACATATGGGGCTTGCCAAGCCCCTATGCACCCCATCCTCACCACGGTTTGAATTTTCCAGTCGCCCCGCCCGTACCTGGATTTCTGCTCTGGAATCCCGTTTTTGGAGAGACCCATGAGCCAGACAACACGACACCACCCTTCCCACAAAATGACCCCAAACTCTTGGGAGCTGGGACAAATCCCCAGAGAGGGATACTCGTCCACATTACCTGAGGCCACCGCTCCAATCCACGGCTATCCCGGACACAACATCCTGAGACAAAAGCCTGAAGGAACGCCTCCCACTCGCCCTTGTTTCAGAGGCCCAGGAGCTCCCTCTCGGGCTGTACATCCGGCCTGCCATACCCTAAGCGCCACTCATAAGATTAGTTTGTGTATTCAGACTTCTGTGCCCACATCCTGGACCCACACAACATCCAGGCTAGGGCCTCTGGACCAAACAGCGAAAGATTGTGCCTGCCCTCTCCAAGGAAAGTGTGCCCAATCCATTGACCACAACCCTACAGGTTAGGGAAAAGCTCCAAGGTCCCTGAGGCCATCAATAGTATAGGCCAGCCTGGACTAAGAGGGGCTCTCTGACACCAGCGGAGCAACTATCTCCACTTAGACTCTCAGACAGTGTCCCCAGAGACAGAAGGTTGAAATGGATAGGCCCCCAGGCCCTAATCTGAACCTTAGCTTTGGTTTCCATGTTTCCGTTCTCAGAGGACTGTTTTCGTAGACCAGCACATGGGGCTTTTCTGAGGCACCAAGCCAAACATCTCTCATCTCCACATGGGCAGCTTTCTTACTGGGATGATTCAAACACTTCAGGTAGGAGAATTCCGCAGGGCCACTGAACAACCCGCACATGCCAAAGTCTCCATGGACCCAAACGCACATTATGACGCATCCTCAGGAGAGGCCATTTCATCTCAGCCCCCTGGGTCGCGTGTTCCAGAGGCAGCTGATCAAACATATCTTGTCGCTAATAGCCAATGGGAATGCGAGGCATGCAGTACAGGGATCCATCCTTCGAACCCTGCTCTCCAGTCCTTCCATATGGTATGTCCTGGAGCCATGCAACAGGACTCAAATGTCCCGCAGAAGGAAACCTTATGGTTTGGGGCAACCTCCAAACTCAGCGTGGGAAAACTTCCTTGGCCTAATGAGCCCCCCACTTCATGAAGGTGCCATCATGGACACATACTCCAGCCTCAGCCAACGTCTGATCCTCAGCCTGACTTCAGATGCAGGAGATTTTGATTCAGCCTCTGCAGAGTGGGCCTGCTCTGCCCTTGGCTCCAATCCTCACACTAGCTTGTGTTTTCAGACTTCCGTCCTCACACTCCTGGCACACAAACCCTCCCTACTAGGAATTCTGGGGCCACAATGAAGCACTGTGCCTGCCTCCCAGGAGAAAAACATTGTCTATGGCGCTGCCCAGAAACCACAAATGAGGATCAAACTGCTTGGCCCTCGGCAACACCCCAATTGCATAGGCTACCTTAAACAGTGATGCTCTGTCGCAAATAGCCTGAGCCCAGACCTTCCAACAGACACCGACACAGCTGGCTGCACACCCAGCACATTGGACCCGCCACTGCCTTAGGCCACCATCCATTCCCAACCTGGGTTTTCAGTCATCGGAACCTAGACCTTATCTCCAATCCCTGCACAGGGGGGAACCTGATGCACAAGTCAGAACCCCTCCTTCCCCATGGCAAGAAACCTTGCTGCTGGCAGTGAGTCAAACCTTCAGTGTAGGAGAAAACGGCATGGCCCATGAGGCCACGCCCAAGCGTGAGGGCCGCCTTGGGCACAAACACACATTGTGACCCTCAGCGTGAGTACCTTATTCAAGTAACGCCTCTTAGTGACTGGACCAAGAGCCCGCATATGTGGCTTGCCATGACCATAGGCACCCAGGACTAACTAGATGGTGTGTATTCCAGTTGAGGGAACCCACTGCTGTGCTCTAGAGTCCCTCTCCTGGGGGGTCCCCTGTGGCAGAAAACAGTACTCTTCATTCCCACAGAATGAACACAAACACTTGGGAGCTTGGACAATCCCCCGAGAGGAAGGCTCTTCCTCGGCCTCTGAGACAACCCCTACCCTGACCGGACACTGTAAACGCAACACCCAGAGACAAAATCCTGAGTGACTGCCTCCCACTTGCCCTACTTTGATTTCCAGAGGATCTCCCCTCACGGACTAGAGATCAGGCCTGCCATTACATTGGCCCCTAGCTGAGCCAAGTTTGCTTTTTCAGACATCTTTCCCCACAGCCCTGGCAAACACAGCCTCTAGGCTGGGTCCTCTGGAGCCATACCACAGGACCGTGCCTGCTCTCTCCTGGGAAACTGTGTCCATTCCTTTGGCCACACACCTCCAGAATATGAGAAACCTCAAGGCCTCCGAGGACATCCCACTACTGGGAGCCTCACTGGACTCACAGGGGCATTCGGACACAAGCTGAGCAGTTACATCCATGAATGCATGCACACAGATGTCAACAGAGACAGAAGGTTGAGCCGGACAGGCCTATAGACCGTAGTCTCAACTCTTGCTTTGGTTTCCAGGTGTCACTCCTCAGAGGCTTTGGTTCGAAGAACAGGGTATGGGGCTTTCCTGAGGCACGGAACAGAACACCTCTCGTCTCCACATGGGAAGTTTCCTTGTTGGAGCCGTGTCAAACATCTCATGTTGGAGAATCCTGCAGAGTCCCTGAGCCACCTCCACATTCCAAGGTCTCCCAGGCCACCAAGCCACAGTAGGACTCATCTTCAGGAGATACCATTTCAACTATCCCCTCTGGGTAGCTCACCCAGGAGCCCACAGATTGAGCCTGCCTTGTCCTGACTAAAGAGTGGGAATATGAGGTGGCGTTCCCAGGCATCCAGCTTAGACACCTGCTCTCGAGTCTTTCCATATGGGGCCTCTTGGAACCATCCAATAGGACTCGACTGTCGTGCAGAAGGTAACCTTCAGTTTTGGAGCACTTCACAAATCCCATCGTAGGCAAAACTTTCTGGCCTCATGAAGCCCCCACACCCTTCAGGAAGAGGCCATGCTGGAGAAGAACTCTAGCCTGAGGCACGTCTCATAGTTGACATGACCTCAGTGCAGGAGATCTCGATTCAGCCTCTGCAGAGTGGGCCTGCCGTGCCCTCGGTCCCAAACCTCACGCTAGCCTGTGTTTTCAGACTTCCTTTCTCACACTCCTGGCAAACAAGCCCTCCGGACTAGGAACTCCGGAACCAAAACCCAGCCCAGTGTCTGCCCACGGAAGAAAAACTTTCCCTGTGGGGCTCTCCAGAAAACCCAGATGAGGATCAACCTGCTCGGGCCTCGACGGTACCCGAACTGGATAGGCTGCTCTGGGCTCTCATGCTCTGCCTGATACAGCCTGAAGCCAGACGTCCAGACAGACAAGGAGACAGCTGGCCGCACACCCAGCACTTCGGACACCTCATGGTCTTATGCCGTCACCTCATCCTAACCATGGTTTTCAGATATCTGAACCTAGACATTATATCAATTCTCCACACAGCTGGGTATAGCAAGCACAAAACAGAACTCCTCTTTCCCCATGGCTGTCAAGCTTGCTCTTGGCATGGAGTCACACCTTCAGGGTGGGAGAAATCTTCATGGCCCCTGATGCCACGCCCAAACTTGAGTGCTGCTTGGGCACAAATTCACACTGTGATCCTCAGCATGAGCCCCATGTCAAAGAAAGGTCTGTCAGGGCCTGGACCAACAGCCCACATATGGGGCTTGCCAAGCCCCTATGCACCCCATCCTCACCACGGTTTGAATTTTCCAGTCGCCCCGCCCGTACCTGGATCTCTGCTCTGGAATCCCTTTTTTGGAGAGACCCATGAGCCAGACAACACGACACCACCCTTCCCACAAAATGACCCCAAACTCTTGGGAGCTGGGACAAATCCCCAGAGAGGGATACTCGTCCACATTACCTGAGGCCACCGCTCCAATCCACGGCTATCCCGGACACAACATCCAGAGACAAAAGCCTGAAGGAACGCCTCCCACTCGCCCTTGTTTCAGAGGCCCAGGAGCTCCCTCTCGGGCTGTACATCCGGCCTGCCATACCCTAAGCGCCACTCATAAGATTAGTTTGTGTATTCAGACTTCTGTGCCCACATCCTGGACACACACAACATCCAGGCTAGGGCCTCTGGACCAAACAGCGAAAGATTGTGCCTGCCCTCTCCAAGGAAAGTGTGCCCAATCCATTGACCACAACCCTACAGGTTAGGGAAAAGCTCCAAGGTCCCTGAGGCCATCAATAGTATAGGCCAGCCTGGACTTAGAGGGGCTCTCTGACACCAGCGGAGCAACTATCTCCACTTAGACTCTCAGACAGTGTCCCCAGAGACAGAAGGTTGAAATGGATAGGCCCCCAGGCCCTAATCTGAACCTTAGCTTTGGTTTCCATGTTTCCGTTCTCAGAGGACTGTTTTCGTAGACCAGCACATGGGGCTTTTCTGAGGCACCAAGCCAAACATCTCTCATCTCCACATGGGCAGCTTTCTTACTGGGATGATTCAAACACTTCAGGTAGGAGAATTCCGCAGGGCCACTGAACAACCCGCACATGCCAAAGTCTCCATGGACCCAAACGCACATTATGACGCATCCTCAGGAGAGGCCATTTCATCTCAGCCCCCTGGGTCGCGTGTTCCAGAGGCAGCTGATCAAACATATCTTGTCGCTAATAGCCAATGGGAATGCGAGGCATGCAGTACAGGGATCCATCCTTCGAACCCTGCTCTCCAGTCCTTCCATATGGTATGTCCTGGAGCCATGCAACAGGACTCAAATGTCCCGCAGAAGGAAACCTTATGGTTTGGGGCAACCTCCAAACTCAGCGTGGGAAAACTTCCTTGGCCTAATGAGCCCCCCACTTCATGAAGGTGCCATCATGGACACATACTCCAGCCTCAGCCAACGTCTGATCCTCAGCCTGACTTCAGATGCAGGAGATTTTGATTCAGCCTCTGCAGAGTGGGCCTGCTCTGCCCTTGGCTCCAATCCTCACACTAGCTTGTGTTTTCAGACTTCCGTCCTCACACTCCTGGCACACAAACCCTCCCTACTAGGAATTCTGGGGCCACAATGAAGCACTGTGCCTGCCTCCCAGGAGAAAAACATTGTCTATGGCGCTGCCCAGAAACCACAAATGAGGATCAAACTGCTTGGCCCTCGGCAACACCCCAATTGCATAGGCTACCTTAAACAGTGATGCTCTGTCGCAAATAGCCTGAGCCCAGACCTTCCAACAGACACCGACACAGCTGGCTGCACACTCAGCACATTGGACCCGCCACTGCCTTAGGCCACCATCCATTCCCAACCTGGGTTTTCAGTCATCGGAACCTAGACCTTATCTCCAATCCCTGCACAGGGGGGAACCTGATGCACAAGTCAGAACCCCTCCTTCCCCATGGCAAGAAACCTTGCTGCTGGCAGTGAGTCAAACCTTCAGTGTAGGAGAAAACGGCATGGCCCATGAGGCCACGCCCAAGCGTGAGGGCCGCCTTGGGCACAAACACACATTGTGACCCTCAGCGTGAGTACCTTATTCAAGTAACGCCTCTTAGTGACTGGACCAAGAGCCCGCATATGTGGCTTGCCATGCCCATAGGCACCCAGGACTAACTAGATGGTGTGTATTCCAGTTGAGGGAACCCACTGCTGTGCTCTAGAGTCCCTCTCCTGGGGGGTCCCCTGTGGCAGAAAACAGTACTCTTCATTCCCACAGAATGAACACAAACACTTGGGAGCTTGGACAATCCCCCGAGAGGAAGGCTCTTCCTCGGCCTCTGAGACAACCCCTACCCTGACCGGACACTGTAAACGCAACACCCAGAGACAAAATCCTGAGTGACTGCCTCCCACTTGCCCTACTTTGATTTCCAGAGGATCTCCCCTCACGGACTAGAGATCAGGCCTGCCATTACATTGGCCCTTGGCTGAGCCAAGTTTGCTTTTTCAGACATCTTTCCCCACAGCCCTGGCAAACACAGCCTCTAGGCTGGGTCCTCTGGAGCCATACCACAGGACCGTGCCTGCTCTCTCCTGGGAAACTGTGTCCATTCCTTTGGCCACACACCTCCAGAATATGAGAAACCTCAAGGCCTCCGAGGACATCCCACTACTGGGAGCCTCACTGGACTCACAGGGGCATTCGGACACAAGCTGAGCAGTTACATCCATGAATGCATGCACACAGATGTCAACAGAGACAGAAGGTTGAGCCGGACAGGCCTATAGGCCGTAGTCTCAACTCTTGCTTTGGTTTCCAGGTGTCACTCCTCAGAGGCTTTGGTTCGAAGAACAGGGTATGGGGCTTTCCTGAGGCACGGAACAGAACACCTCTCGTCTCCACATGGGAAGTTTCCTTGTTGGAGCCGTGTCAAACATCTCATGTTGGAGAATCCTGCAGAGTCCCTGAGCCACCTCCACATTCCAAGGTCTCCCAGGCCACCAAGCCACAGTAGGACTCATCTTCAGGAGATACCATTTCAACTATCCCCTCTGGGTAGCTCACCCAGGAGCCCACAGATTGAGCCTGCCTTGTCCTGACTAAAGAGTGGGAATATGAGGTGGCGTTCCCAGGCATCCAGCTTAGACACCTGCTCTCGAGTCTTTCCATATGGGGCCTCTTGGAACCATCCAATAGGACTCGACTGTCGTGCAGAAGGTAACCTTCAGTTTTGGAGCACTTCACAAATCCCATCGTAGGCAAAACTTTCTGGCCTCATGAAGCCCCCACACCCTTCAGGAAGAGGCCATGCTGGAGAAGAACTCTAGCCTGAGGCACGTCTCATAGTTGACATGACCTCAGTGCAGGAGATCTCGATTCAGCCTCTGCAGAGTGGGCCTGCCGTGCCCTCGGTCCCAAACCTCACGCTAGCCTGTGTTTTCAGACTTCCTTCCTCACACTCCTGGCAAACAAGCCCTCCGGACTAGGAACTCCGGAACCAAAACCCAGCCCAGTGTCTGCCCAACAGAAGAAAAACGTTTCCCTGTGGGGCTCTCCAGAAAACCCAGATGAGGATCAACCTGCTCGGGCCTCGACGGTACCCGAACTGGATAGGCTGCTCTGGGCACTCATGCTCTGCCTGACACAGCCTGAAGCCAGACGTCCAGACAGACAAGGAGACAGCTGGCCGCTCACCCAGCACTTTGGACACGCCATGGTCTTATGCCGTCACCTCATCCTAACCTTGGTTTTCAGATATCTGAACCTAGACATTATATCAATTCTCCACACAGCTGGGTATAGCAAGCACAAAACAGAACTCCTCCTTCCCCATGGCTGTCAAGCTTGCTCTTGGCATGGAGTCACACTTTCAGGGTGGGAGAAACCTTCATGGCCCCTGATGCCACGCCCAAACTTGAGTGCTGCTTGGGCACAAATTCACACTGTGACCCTCAGCATGAGCCCCATGTCAAAGAAAGGCCTGTCAGGGCCTGGACCAACAGCCCACATATGGGGCTTGCCAAACCCCTATGCACCCAATCTTCACCACGGTTTGAATTTTCCAGTCGCCCCGCCCATACCTGGAGCTCTGCTCTGGATTCCCTTTCTTGGAGAGACCCATGAGCCAGACAACACGACTCCACCCTTCCCACAAAATGACCCCAAACTCTTGGGAGCTGGGACAAATCCCCAGAGAGGGATACTCGTCCACATTACCTGAGGCCACCGCTCCAATCCACGGCTATCCCGGACACAACATCCAGAGACAAAAGCCTGAAGGAACGCCTCCCACTCGCCCTTGTTTCAGAGGCCCAGGAGCTCCCTCTCGGGCTGTACATCAGGCCTGCCATACCCTAGGCGCCACTCATAAGCTGAGTTTGTGTATTCAGACTTCTGTGCCCACATCCTGGACCCTCACAACCTCCAGGCTAGAGCCTCTGGACCAAAAAGCGAAAGATTGTGCCTGCCTTCTCCAAGGAAAGTGGGCCCAATCCATTGACCACAACCCTACAGGTTAGGGAAAAGCTCCAAGGTCCCTGAGGCTATCAATAGTATAGGCCACCCTGGACTTAGAGGGGCTCTCTGACACCAGCGGAGCACCTATCTCCACTTAGACTCTCAGACACTGTCCCCACAGACAGAAGGTTGAAATGGACCGGCCCCCAGGCCCTAATCTAAACCTTAGCTTTGGTTTCCATGTTTCCGTTCTCAGAGGACTGTTTTCGTAGACCAGCACATGGGGCTTTTCTGAGGCACCAAACCAAACATCTCTCATCTCCACATGGGCAGCTTTCTTACTGGGATGTATCAAACACTTCAGGTAGGAGAGTTCCGCAGGGCCACTGAACAACCAGCACATTCCAAGGTCTCCATGGACCCAAACGCACATTATGAGGCATCCTCAGGAGAGGCCATTTCAACTCAGCCCCCTGGGTCGCGTGTTCCAGAGGCAGCAGATCAAACATATCTTGTCGCTAATAGCCAATGGGAATGCGAGGCATGCTGTACAGGGATCCATCCTTCGAACCCTGCTCTCCAGTCCTTCCATATGGTATGTCCTGGAGCCATGCAACAGGACTCGAATGTCCCGCAGAAGGAAACCTTGTGGTTTGGGGCAACCTCCAAACTCAGCGTGGGAAAACTTCCTTGGCCTCATGAGGCCCCCACTTCATGAAGGTGCCATCATGGACACATACTCCAGCCTCAGCCAACGTTTGATCCTCAGCCTGACTTCAGATGCAGGAGATTTTGATTCAGCCTCTGCAGAGTGGGCCTGCTCTGCCCTTGGCTCCAATCCTCACACTAGCTTGTGTTTTCAGACTTCCGTCCTCACACTCCTGGCCCACAAACCCTCCCTACAGGGAATTCTGTGGCCACAATGAAGCACTGTGCCTGCCTCCCAGGAGAAAAACATTGTCTATGGCGCTGCCCAGAAACCCCAAATGAGGATCAAACTGCTTGGCCCTCGGCAACACCCCAATTGCATAAGTTCCTTAAACAGTGATGCTCTGTCGCAAATAGCCTGAGCCCAGACCTTCCAACAGACACCGACACAGCTGGCTGCACACCCAGCACATTGGACCCGCCACTGCCTTAGGCCACCATCCATTCCCAACCTGGGTTTTCAGTCATCGGATCCTAGACCTTATCTCCAATCCCTGCACAGTGGGGAACCTGATGCACAAGTCAGAACCCCTCCTTCCCCCTGGCAAGAAACCTTGCTGCTGGCAGTGAGTCAAACCTTCAGTGTAGGAGAAAACGGCATGGCCCATGAGGCCACGCCCAAGCCTGAGGGCTGCCTTGGGCACAAACACACATTGTGACCCTCAGCGTGAGTACCTTATTCAAGTAACGCCTCTCAGTGACTGGACCAGGAGCCCGCATATGTGGCTTGCCATGCCCAAAGGCACCCAGGACTAACTAGATGGTGTGTATTCCAGTTGAGGGAACCCACTGCTGTGCTCTAGAGTCCCTCTCCTGGGGGGTCCACTGTGGCAGAACACAGTACTCTTTATTCCCACAGAATGAACACAAACACTTGGGAGCTTGGACAATCCCCCGAGAGGAAGGCTCTTCCTCGGCCTCTGAGACAACCCCTACCCTGACCGGACACTGTAAACGCAACACCCAGAGACAAAATCCTGAGTGACTGCCTCCCACTTGCCCTACTTTGATTTCCAGAGGATCTCCCCTCACGGACTAGAGATCAGGCCTGCCATTACATTGGCCCCTAGCTGAGCCAAGTTTGCTTTTTCAGACATCTGTCCCCACAGCCCTGGCATACACAGCCTCTAGGCTGGGTCCTCTTGAGCCATACTACAGGACCGTGCCTGCTCTCTCCTGGGAAACTGTGTCCATTCCTTTGGCCACACACCTCCAGAATATGCGAAACCTCAAGGCCTCCGAGGACATCCCACTACTGGGAGCCTCACTGGACTCACAGGGGCATTCGGACGCAAGCTGAGCAGTTACATCCATGAATGCATGCACACAGATGTCAACAGATATAGAAGGTTGAGCCGGACAGGCCTTTAGGCCGTAGTCTCAACTCTTGCTTTGGTTTCCAGGTGTCACTCCTCAGAGGCTTTGGTTCGAAGAACAGGGTATGGGGCTTTCCTGAGGCACGGAACAGAACTCCTCTCAACTCCACATGGGAAGTTTCCTTGTTGGATCCGTGTCAAACACCTCATGTTGGAGAATCCTGCAGAGTCCCTGAGCCACCTCCACATTCCAAGGTCTCCCAGGCCACCAAGCCACAGTAGGACTCATCTTCAGGAGAGTCCATTTCAACTCTCCCCTCTGGGTAGCTCACCCAGGAGCCCGCAGATTTAGCCTGCCTTGTCCTGACTAAAGAGTGGGAATATGAGGTGGCGTTCCCAGGCATCCATGCTTAGACACCTGCTCTCGAGTCTTTCCATATGGGGCCTCTTGGAACCATCCAATAGGACTCGACTGTCGTGCAGAAGGTAACCTTCAGTTTTGGAGCAGTTCACAAATCCCATCGTAGGCAAAACTTTCTGGCCTCATGAAGCCCCCACACCCTTCAGGAAGAGGCCATGCTGGACAAGAACTCTAGCCTGAGGCACGTCTCATAGTTGACATGACCTCAGTGCAGGAGATCTCGATTCAGCCTCTGCAGAGTGGGCCTGCCGTGCCCTCGGTCCCAAACCTCACGCTAGCTTGTGTTTTCAGACTTCCTTCCTCACACTCCTGGTAAACAAGCCCTCCGGACTAGGAACTCCGGAACCAAAACCCAGCCCAGTGTCTGCCCACGGAAGAAAAACTTTTCCCTGTGGGGCTCTCCAGAAAACCCAGATGAGGATCAACCTGCTCGGGCCTCGACGGTACCCGAACTGGATAGGCTGCTCTGGGCACTCATGCTCTGCCTGATACAGCCTGAAGCCAGACGTCCAGACAGACAAGGAGACAGCTGGCCGCACACCCAGCACTTCGGACACCTCATGGTCTTATGCCGTCACCTCATCCTAACCATGGTTTTCAGATATCTGAACCTAGACATTATATCAATTCTCCACACAGCTGGGTATAGCTAGCACAAAACAGAACTCCTCTTTCCCCATGGCTGTCAAGCTTGCTCTTGGCATGGAGTCACACCTTCAGGGTGGGAGAAATCTTCATGGCCCCTGATGCCACGCCCAAACTTGAGTGCTGCTTGGGCACAAATTCACACTGTGATCCTCAGCATGAGCCCCATGTCAAAGAAAGGCCTGTCAGGGCCTGGACCAACAGCCCACATATGGGGCTTGCCAAGCCCCTATGCACCCCATCCTCACCACGGTTTGAATTTTCCAGTCGCCCCGCCCGTACCTGGATCTCTGCTCTGGAATCCCTTTTTTGGAGAGACCCATGAGCCAGACAACATGACTCCACCCTTCCCACAAAATGACCCCAAACTCTTGGGAGCTGGGACAAATCCCCAGAGGGGGATACTCGTCCACAGTACCTGAGGCCACCGCTCCAATCCACGGCTATCCCGGACACAACATCCTGAGACAAAAGCCTGAAGGAACGCCTCCCACTCGCCCTTGTTTCAGAGGCCCAGGAGCTCCCTCTCGGGCTGTACATCCGGCCTGCCATACCCTAAGCGCCACTCATAAGATGAGTTTGTGTATTCAGACTTCTGTGCCCACATCCTGGACCCACACAACATCCAGGCTAGGGCCTCTGGACCAAACAGCGAAAGATTGTGCCTGCCCTCTCCAAGGAAAGTGTGCCCAATCCATTGACCACAACCCTACAGGTTAGGGAAAAGCTCCAAGGTCCCTGAGGCCATCAATAGTATAGGCCACCCTGGACAAAGAGGGGCTCTCTGACACCAGCGGAGCAACTATCTCCACTTAGACTCTCAGACAGTGTCCCCAGAGACAGAAGGTTGAAATGGACAGGCCCCCAGGCCCTAATCTGAACCTTAGCTTTGGTTTCCATGTTTCCGTTCTCAGAGGACTGTTTTTGTAGACCAGCACATGGGGCTTTTCTGAGGCACCAAGCCAAACCTCTCTCATCTCCACATGGGCAGCTTTCTTACTGGGATGTATCAAACACTTCAGGTAGGAGAATTCCGCAGGGCCACTGAACAACCCGCACATGCCAAAGTCTCCATGGACCCAAACGCACATTATGACGCATCCTCAGGAGAGGCCATTTCATCTCAGCCCCCTGGGTCGCGTGTTCCAGAGGCAGCAGATCAAACATATCTTGTCGCTAATAGCCAATGGGAATGCGAGGCATGCAGTACAGGGATCCATCCTTCGAAACCTGCTCTCCAGTCCTTCCATATGGTATGTCCTGGAGCCATGCAACAGGACTCGAATGTCCCGCAGAAGGAAACCTTGTGGTTTGGGGCAACCTCCAAACTCAGCGTGGGAAAACTTCCTTGGCCTCATGAGGCCCCCACTTCATGAAGGTGCCATCATGGACACATACTCCAGCCTCAGCCAACGTCTGATCCTCAGCCTGACTTCAGATGCAGGAGATTTTGATTCAGCCTCTGCAGAGTGGGCCTGCTCTGCCCTTGGCTCCAATCCTCACACTAGCTTGTGTTTTCAGACTTCCGCCCTCACACTTTTGACCCACAAGCCCTCCCTACTGGGAATTCTGGGGCCACAATGAAGCACTGTGCCTGCCTCCCAGGAGAAAAACATTGTCTATGGCGCTGCCCTGAAACCACATATGAGGATCAAACTGCTTGGCCCTCGGCAACACCCCAATTGCATAGGCTACCTTAAACAGTGATGCTCTGTCGCAAATAGCCTGAGCCCAGACCTTCCAACAGACACCGACACAGCTGGCTGCACACCCAGCACATTGGACCCGCCACTGCCTTAGGCCACCATCCATTCCCAACCTGGGTTTTCAGTCATCGGAACCTAGACCTTATCTCCAATCCCTGCACTGGGGGGAACCTGATGCACAAGTCAGAACCCCTCCTTCCCCCTGGCAAGAAACCTTGCTGCTGGCAATGAGTCAAACCTTCAGTGTAGGAGAAAACGGCATGGCCCATGAGGCCACGCCCAAGCGTGAGGGCCGCCTTGGGCACAAACACACATTGTGACCCTCAGCGTGAGTACCTTATTCAAGTAACGCCTCTCAGTGACTGGACCAGGAGCCCGCATATGTGGCTTGCCATTCCCAAAGGCACCCAGGACTAACTAGATGGTGTGTATTCCAGTTGAGGGAACCCACTGCTGTGCTCTAGAGTCCCTCTCCTGGGGGGTCCCCTGTGGCAGAACACAGTACTCTTCATTCCCACAGAATGAACACAAACACTTGGGAGCTTGGACAATCCCCCGAGAGGAAGGCTCTTCCTCGGCCTCTGAGACAACCCCTACCCTGACCGGACACTGTAAACGCAACACCCAGAGACAAAATCCTGAGTGACTGCCTCCCACTTGCCCTACTTTGATTTCCAGAGGATCTCCCCTCACGCACTAGAGATCAAGCCTGCCATTACATTGGCCCCTAGCTGAGCCAAGTTTGCTTTTTCAGACATCTGTCCCCACAGCCCTGGCATACACAGCCTCTAGGCTGGGTCCTCTTGAGCCATACTACAGGACCGTGCCTGCTCTCTCCTGGGAAACTGTGTCCATTCCTTTGGCCACACACCTCCAGAATATGCGAAACCTCAAGGCCTCCGAGGACATCCCACTACTGGGAGCCTCACTGGACTCACAGGGGCATTCGGACACAAGCTGAGCAGTTACATCCATGAATGCATGCACACAGATGTCAACAGATATAGAGGTTGAGCCGGACAGGCCTTTAGGCCGTAGTCTCAACTCTTGCTTTGGTTTCCAGGTGTCACTCCTCAGAGGCTTTGGTTCGAAGAACAGGGTATGGGGCTTTCCTGAGGCACGGAACAGAACTCCTCTCAACTCCACATGGGAAGTTTCCTTGTTGGATCCGTGTCAAACACCTCATGTTGGAGAATCCTGCAGAGTCCCTGAGCCACCTCCACATTCCAAGGTCTCCCAGGCCACCAAGCCACAGTAGGACTCATCTTCAGGAGAGTCCATTTCAACTCTCCCCTCTGGGTAGCTCACCCAGGAGCCCGCAGATTTAGCCTGCCTTGTCCTGACTAAAGAGTGGGAATATGAGGTGGCGTTCCCAGGCATCCATGCTTAGACACCTGCTCTCGAGTCTTTCCATATGGGGCCTCTTGGAACCATCCAATAGGACTCGACTGTCGTGCAGAAGGTAACCTTCAGTTTTGGAGCAGTTCACAAATCCCATCGTAGGCAAAACTTTCTGGCCTCATGAAGCCCCCACACCCTTCAGGAAGAGGCCATGCTGGACAAGAACTCTAGCCTGAGGCACGTCTCATAGTTGACATGACCTCAGTGCAGGAGATCTCGATTCAGCCTCTGCAGAGTGGGCCTGCCGTGCCCTCGGTCCCAAACCTCACGCTAGCCTGTGTTTTCAGACTTCCTTCCTCACACTCCTGGCAAACAAGCCCTCCGGACTAGGAACTCCGGAACCAAAACCCAGCCCAGTGTCTGCCCACGGAAGAAAAACTTTTCCCTGTGGGGCTCTCCAGAAAACCCAGATGAGGATCAACCTGCTCGGGCCTCGACGGTACCCGAACTGGATAGGCTGCTCTGGGCACTCATGCTCTGCCTGATACAGCCTGAAGCCAGACGTCCAGACAGACAAGGAGACAGCTGGCCGCACACCCAGCACTTCGGACACCTCATGGTCTTATGCCGTCACCTCATCCTAACCATGGTTTTCAGATATCTGAATCTAGACATTATATCAATTCTCCACACAGCTGGGTATAGCAAGCACAAAACAGAACTCCTCTTTCCCCATGGCTGTCAAGCTTGCTCTTGGCATGGAGTCACACCTTCAGGGTGGGAGAAATCTTCATGGCCCCTGATGCCACGCCCAAACTTGAGTGCTGCTTGGGCACAAATTCACACTGTGATCCTCAGCATGAGCCCCATGTCAAAGAAAGGCCTGTCAGGGCCTGGACCAACAGCCCACATATGGGGCTTGCCAAGCCCCTATGCACCCCATCCTCACCACGGTTTGAATTTTCCAGTCGCCCCGCCCGTACCTGGATCTCTGCTCTGGAATCCCTTTTTTGGAGAGACCCATGAGCCAGATAACACGACACCACCCTATCCACAAAATGACCCCAAACTCTTGGGAGCTGGGACAAATCCCCAGAGAGGGATACTCGTCCACAGTACCTGAGGCCACCGCTCCAATCCACGGCTATCCCGGACACAACATCCAGAGACAAAAGTCTGAAGGAACGCCTCCCACTCGCCCTTGTTTCAGAGGCCCAGGAGCTCCCTCTCGGGCTGTACATCCGGCCTGCCATACCCTAAGCGCCACTCATAAGATGAGTTTGTGTATTCAGACTTCTGTGCCCACATCCTGGACCCACACAACATCCAGGCTAGGGCCTCTGGACCAAACAGCGAAAGATTGTGCCTGCCCTCTCCAAGGAAAGTGTGCCCAATCCATTGACCACAACCCTACAGGTTAGGGAAAAGCTCCAAGGTCCCTGAGGCCATCAATAGTATAGGCCACCCTGGACTAAGAGGGGCTCTCTGACACCATCGGAGCAACTATCTCCACTTAGACTCTCAGACAGTGTCCCCAGAGACAGAAGGTTGAAATGGACAGGCCCCCAGGCCCTAATCTGAACCTTAGCTTTGGTTTCCATGTTTCCGTTCTCAGAGGACTGTTTTTGTAGACCAGCACATGGGGCTTTTCTGAGGCACCAAGCCAAACCTCTCTCATCTCCACATGGGCAGCTTTCTTACTGGGATGTATCAAACACTTCAGGTAGGAGAATTCCGCAGGGCCACTGAACAACCCGCACATGCCAAAGTCTCCATGGACCGAAACGCACATTATGACGCATCCTCAGGAGAGGCCATTTCATCTCAGCCCCCTGGGACGCGTGTTCCAGAGGCAGCAGATCAAACATACCTTGTCGCTAATAGCCAATGGGAATGCGAGGCATGCAGTACAGGGATCCATCCTTCGAACCCTGCTCTCCAGTCCTTCCATATGGTATGTCCTGGAGCCATGCAACAGGACTCGAATGTCCCGCAGAAGGAAACCTTGTGGTTTGGGGCAACCTCCAAACTCAGCGTGGGAAAACTTCCTTGGCCTCATGAGGCCCCCACTTCATGAAGGTGCCATCATGGACACATACTCCAGCCTCAGCCAACGTCTGATCCTCAGCCTGACTTCAGATGCAGGAGATTTTGATTCAGCCTCTGCAGAGTGGGCCTGCTCTGCCCTTGGCTCCAATCCTCACACTAGCTTGTGTTTTCAGACTTCCGCCCTCACACTTTTGACCCACAAGCCCTCCCTACTGGGAATTCTGGGGCCACAATGAAGCACTGTGCCTGCCTCCTAGGAGAAAAACATTGTCTATGGCGCTGCCCTGAAACCACAAATGAGGATCAAACTGCTTGGCCCTCGGCAACACCCCAATTGCATAGGCTACCTTAAACAGTGATGCTCTGTCGCAAATAGCCTGAGCCCAGACCTTCCAACAGACACCGACACAGCTGGCTGCACACCCAGCACATTGGACCCGCCACTGCCTTAGGCCACCATCCATTCCCAACCTGGGTTTTCAGTCATCGGAACCTAGACCTTACCTCCAATCCCTGCACAGGGGGGAACCTGATGCACAAGTCAGAACCCCTCCTTCCCCATGGCAAGAAACCTTGCTGCTGGCAGTGAGTCAAACCTTCAGTGTAGGAGAAAACGGCATGGCCCATGAGGCCACGCCCAAGCGTGAGGGCCGCCTTGGGCACAAACACACATTGTGACCCTCAGCGTGAGTACCTTATTCAAGTAACGCCTCTCAGTGACTGGACCAGGAGCCCGCATATGTGGCTTGCCATGCCCAAAGGCACCCAGGACTAACTAGATGGTGTGTATTCCAGTTGAGGGAACCCACTGCTGTGCTCTAGAGTCCCTCTCCTGCGGGGTCCCCTGTGGCAGAACACAGTACTCTTCATTCCCACAGAATGAACACAAACACTTGGGAGCTTGGACAATCCCCCGAGAGGAAGGCTCTTCCTCGGCCTCTGAGACAACCCCTACCCTGACCGGACACTGTAAACGCAACACCCAGAGACAAAATCCTGAGTGACTGCCTCCCACTTGCCCTACTTTGATTTCCAGAGGATCTCCCCTCACGGACTAGAGATCAGGCCTGCCATTACATTGGCCCCTAGCTGAGCCAAGTTTGCTTTTTCAGACATCTGTCCCCACAGCCCTGGCATTCACAGCCTCTAGGCTGGGTCCTCTTGAGCCATACTACAGGACCGTGCCTGCTCTCTCCTGGGAAACTGTGTCCATTCCTTTGGCCACACACCTCCAGAATATGAGAAACCTCAAGGCCTCCGAGGACATCCCACTACTGGGAGCCTCACTGGACTCACAGGGGCATTCGGACACAAGCTGAGCAGTTACATCCATGAATGCATGCACACAGATGTCAACAGAGATAGAGGTTGAGCCGGACAGGCCTTTAGGCCGTAGTCTCAACTCTTGCTTTGGTTTCCAGGTGTCACTCCTCAGAGGCTTTGGTTCGAAGAACAGGGTATGGGGCTTTCCTGAGGCACGGAACAGAACTCCTCTCAACTCCACATGGGAAGTTTCCTTGTTGGAGCCGTGTCAAACACCTCATGTTGGAGAATCCTGCAGAGTCCCTGAGCCACCTCCACATTCCAAGGTCTCCCAGGCCACCAAGCCACAGTAGGACTCATCTTCAGGAGAGTCCATTTCAACTCTCCCCTCTGGGTAGCTCACCCAGGAGCCCGCAGATTTAGCCTGCCTTGTCCTGACTAAAGAGTGGGAATATGAGGTGGCGTTCCCAGGCATCCATGCTTAGACACCTGCTCTCGAGTCTTTCCATATGGGGCCTCTTGGAACCATCCAATAGGACTCGACTGTCGTGCAGAAGGTAACCTTCTGTTTTGGAGCACTTCACAAATCCCATCGTAGGCAAAACTTTCTGGCCTCATGAAGCCCCCACACCCTTCAGGAAGAGGCCATGCTGGACAAGAACTCTAGCCTGAGGCACGTCTCATAGTTGACATGACCTCAGTGCAGGAGATCTCGATTCAGCCTCTGCAGAGTGGGCCTGCCGTGCCCTCGGTCCCAAACCTCACGCTAGCTTGTGTTTTCAGACTTCCTTCCTCACACTCCTGGCAAACAAGCCCTCCGGACTAGGAACTCCGGAACCAAAACCCAGCCCAGTGTCTGCCCACGGAAGAAAAACTTTTCCCTGTGGGGCTCTCCAGAAAACCCAGATGAGGATCAACCTGCTCGGGCCTCGACGGTACCCGAACTGGATAGGCTGCTCTGGGCACTCATGCTCTGCTTGATACAGCCTGAAGCCAGACGTCCAGACAGACAAGGAGACAGCTGGCCGCACACCCAGCACTTCGGACACCTCATGGTCTTATGCCGTCACCTCATCCTAACCATGGTTTTCAGATATCTGAACCTAGACATTATATCAATTCTCTACACAGCTGGGTATAGCAAGCACAAAACAGAACTCCTCTTTCCCCATGGCTGTCAAGCTTGCTCTTGGCATGGAGTCACACCTTCAGGGTGGGAGAAATCTTCATGGCCCCTGATGCCACGCCCAAACTTGAGTGCTGCTTGGGCACAAATTCACACTGTGACCCTCAGCATGAGCCCCATGTCAAAGAAAGGCCTGTCAGGGCCTGGACCAAGAGCCCACATATAGGGCTTGCCAAGCCCCTATGCACCCAATCCTCACCACGGTTTGAATTTTCCAGTCGCCCCGCTCATACCTGGAGCTCTGCTCTGGAATCCCTTTCTTGGAGAGACCCATGAGCCAGACAACATGACTCCACCCTTCCCACAAAATGACCCCAAACTCTTGGGAGCTGGGACAAATCCCCAGAGAGGGATACTCGTCCACAGTACCTGAGGCCTCCGCTCCAATCCACGGCTATCCTGGACACAACATCCAGAGACAAAAGGCTGAAGGAACGCCTCCCACTCGCCCTTGTTTCAGAGGCCCAGAAGCTCCCTCTCGGGCTGTACATCCGGCCTGCCCTACCCTAGGCGCCACTCATAAGCTGAGTTTGTGTATTCAGACTTCTGTGCCCACAGCCTGGACCCACACAACATCCAGGCTAGGGCCTCTGGACCAAACAGCGAAAGATTGTGCCTGCCCTCTCCAAGGAAAGTGTGCCCAATCCATTGACCACAACCCTACAGGTTAGGGAAAAGCTCCAAGGTCCCTGAGGCTATCAATAGTATAGGCCCCCCTGGACTAAGAGGGGCTCTCTGACACCAGCGTAGCAACTATCTCCACTTAGACTCTCAGACAGTGTCCCCAGAGACAGAAGGTTGAAATGGACAGGCCCCCAGGCCCTAATCTAAACCTTTGCTTTGGTTTCCATGTTTCCGTTCTCAGAGGACTGTTTTCGTAGACCAGCACATGGGGCTTTTCTGAGGCACCAAACCAAACATCTCTCATCTCCACATGGGCAGCTTTCTTACTGGGATGTATCAAACACTTCAGGTAGGAGAGTTCCGCAGGGCCACTGAACAACCAGCACTTTCCAAGGTCTCCATGGACCCAAACGCACATTATGACGCATTCTCAGGAGAGGCCATTTCATCTCAGCCCCCTGGGTCGCGTGTTCCAGAGGCATCAGATCAAACATATCTTGTCGCTAATACCCAATGGGAATGCGAGGCATGCTGTACAGGGATCCATCCTTCGAAACCTGCTCTCCAGTCCTTCCATATGGTATGTCCTGGAGCCATGCAACAGGACTCGAATGTCCCGCAGAAGGAAACCTTGTGGTTTGGGGCAACCTCCAAACTCAGCGTGGGAAAAATTCCTTGGCCTCATGAGGGCCCCACTTCATGAAGGTGCCATCATGGACACATACTCCAGCCTCAGCCAACGTCTGATCCTCAGCCTGACTTCAGATGCAGGAGATTTTGATTCAGCCTCTGCAGAGTGGGCCTGCTCTGCCCTTGGCTCCAATCCTTACACTAGCTTGTGTTTTCAGACTTCCGTCCTCACACTCCTGGACCACAAACCCTCCCTACTGGGAATTCTGGGGCCACAATGAAGCACTGTGCCTGCCTCCCAGGAGAAAAACATTGTCTATGGCGCTGCCCAGAAACCACAAATGAGGATCAAACTGCTTGGCCCTCGGCAACACCCCAATTGCATAGGCTGCCTTAAACAGTGATGCTCTGTCGCAAATAGCCTGAGCCCAGACCTTCCAACAGACACCGACACAGCTGGCTGCACACCCAGCACATTGGACCCGCCACTGCCTTAGGCCACCATCCATTCCCAACCTGGGTTTTCAGTCATCGGAACCTAGACATTATCTCCAATCCCTGCACAGGGGGAAACCTGATGCACAAGTCAGAACCCCTCCTTACCCATGGCAAGAAACCTTGATGCTGGCAGTGAGTCAAACCTTCAGTGTAGGAGAAAACGGCATGGCCCATGAGGCCACGCCCAAGCGTGAGGGCCGCCTTGGGCACAAACACACATGTGACCCTCAGCGTGAGTACCTTATTCAAGTAACGCCTCTCAGTGACTGGACCAAGAGCCCGCATATGTGGCTTGACATGCCCATAGGCACCCAGGACTAACTAGATGGTGTGTATTCCAGTTGAGGGAACCCACTGCTGTGCTCTAGAGTCCCTCTCCTGGGGGGTCCCCTGTGGCAGAAAACAGTACTCTTCATTCCCACAGAATGAACACAAACACTTGGGAGCTTGGACAATCCCCCGAGAGGAAGGCTCTTCCTCGGCCTCTGAGACAACCCCTACCCTGACCGGACACTGTAAACGCAACACCCAGAGACAAAATCCTGAGTGACTGCCTCCCACTTGCCCTACTTTGATTTCCAGAGGATCTCCCCTAACGGACTAGAGATCAGGCCTGCCATTACATTGGCCCCTAGCTGAGCCAAGTTTGCTTTTTCAGACATCTGTCCCCACAGTCCTGGCAAACACAGCCTCTAGGCTGGGTCCTCTGGAGCCATACCACAGGACCGTGCCTGCTCTCTCCTGGGAAACTGTGTCCATTCCTTTGGCCACACACCTCCAGAATATGCGAAACCTCAAGGCCTCCGAGGACATCCCACTACTGGGAGCCTCACTGGACTCACAGGGGCATTCCGACACAAGCTGAGCAGCTACATCCATGAATGCATGCACACAGATGTCAACAGAGATAGAAGGTTGAGCCGGACAGGCCTTTAGGCCGTAGTCTCAACTCTTGCTTTGGTTTCCAGGTGTCACTCCTCAGAGGCTTTGGTTCGAAGAACAGGGTATGGGGCTTTCCTGAGGCACGGAACAGAACTCCTCTCGTCTCCACATGGGAAGTTTCCTTGTTGGAGCCGTGTCAAACACCTCATGTTGGAGAATCCTGCAGAGTCCCTGAGCCACCTCCACATTCCAAGGTCTCCCAGGCCACCAAGCCACAGTAGGACTCATCTTCAGGAGAGTCCATTTCAACTCTCCCCTCTGGGTAGCTCACCCAGGAGCCCGCAGATTGAGCCTGCCTTGTCCTGACTAAAGAGTGGGAATATGAGGTGGCGTTCCCAGGCATCCATGCTTAGACACCTGCTCTCGAGTCTTTCCATATGGGGCCTCTTGGAACCATCCAATAGGACTCGACTGTCGTGCAGAAGGTAACCTTCAGTTTTGGAGCAGTTCACAAATCCCATCGTAGGCAAAACTTTCTGGCCTCATGAAGCCACCACACCCTTCAGGAAGAGGCCATGCTGGACAAGAACTCTAGCCTGAGGCACGTCTCATAGTTGACATGACCTCAGTGCAGGAGATCTCGATTCAGCCTCTGCAGAGTGGGCCTGCCGTGTCCTCGGTCCCAAACCTCACGCTAGCTTGTGTTTTCAGACTTCCTTCCTCAAACTCCTGGCAAACAAGCCCTCCGGACTAGGAACTCCGGAACCAAAACCCAGCCCAGTGTCTGCCCAATGGAAGAAAAACGTTTCCCTGTGGGGCTCTCCAGAAAACCAAGATGAGGATCAACCTGCTCGGGCCTCGACGGTACCCGAACTGGATAGGCTGCTCTGGGCACTCATGCTCTGCCTGACACAGCCTGAAGCCAGACGTCCAGACAGACAAGGAGACAGCTGGAAACGGAAACATGGAAACCAAAGCTAAGGTTCAGATTAGGGCCTGGGGGCCTGTCCATTTCAACCTTCTGTCTCTGGGGACACTGTCTGAGAGTCTAAGTGGAGATAGTTGCTCCGCTGGTGTCAGAGAGCCCCTCTTAGTCCAGGGTGGCCTATCCTATTGATGGCCTCAGGGACCTTGGAGCTTTTCCCTAACCTGTAGGGTTGTGGTCAATGGATTGGGCACACTTTCCTTGGAGAGGGCAGGCACAATCTTTCGCTGTTTGGTCCAGAGGCCCTAGCCTGGATGTTGTGTGGGTCCAGGCTGTGGGCACAGAAGTCGGAATACACAAACTCAGCTTATGAGTGGCGCCTAGGGTATGGCAGGGCGGATGTACAGCCCGAGAGGGAGCTCCTGGGCCTCTGAAACAAGGGCGAGTGGGAGGCGTTCCTTCAGGCTTTTGTCTCTGGATGTTGTGTCCAGGATAGCCGTGGATTGGAGCGGTGGCCTCAGGTACTGTGGACGAGTATCCCTCTCTGGGGATTTGTCCCAGCTCCCAAGAGTTTGGGGTCATTTTGTGGGAAGGGTGGAGTCGTGTTGTCTGGCTCATGGGTCTCTCCAAGAAAGGGATTCCAGAGCAGAGCTCCAGGTACGGGCGGGGCGACTGGAAAATTCAAACCGTGGTGAGGATTGGGTGCATAGGGGCTTGGCAAGCCCCATATGTGGGCTCTTGGTCCAGGCCCTGACAGGCCTTTCTTTGACATGGGGCTCATGCTGAGGGTCACAGTGTGAATTTGTGCCCAAGCAGCACTCAAGTTTGGGCGTGGCATCAGGGGCCATGAAGGTTTCTCCCACCCTGAAGGTGTGACTCCATGCCAAGAGCAAGCTTGACAGCCATGGGGAAGGAGGAGTTCTGTTTTGTGCTTGCTATACCCAGCTGTGTGGAGAATTGATATAATGTCTAGGTTCAGATATCTGAAAACCAAGGTTAGGATGAGGTGACGGCATAAGACCATGGCGTGTCCGAAGTGCTGGGTGTGCGGCCAGCTGTCTCCTTGTCTGTCTGGACGTCTGGCTTCAGGCTGTGTCAGGCAGAGCATGAGTGTCCAGAGCAGCCTATCCAGTTTGGGTACCGTCGAGGCCCGAGAAGGTTGATCCTCATCTGGGTTTTCTGGAGAGCCCCACTGGGAAACGTTTTTCTTCCGTTGGGCAGACACTGGGCTGGGTTTTGGTTCCAGAGTTCCTAGTCCGGAGGGCTTGTTTGCAAGGAGTGTGAGGAAGGAAGTCGGAAAACACAAGCTAGAGTGAGGTGGGACCGAGGGCACGGCAGGTCCACTCTGCAGAGGCTGAATCGAGATCTCCTGCAATGAGGTCATGTCAACTATGAGACGTGCCTCACACTAGAGTTTTTGTCCAGCATGGCCTCTTCCTGAAGGGTGTGGGGGCTCCATGAGGCCAGAAAGTTTTGCCTACGATGGGATTTGTGAACTGCTCCAAAACTGAAGGTTACCTTATGCACGACAGTCGAGTACTATTGGAGGTTCCAAGAGGCCCCATATGGAAAGACTCGAGAGCAGGTGTCTAAGCATGGATGCCTGGGAACGCCACCTCATATTCCCACTCTTTAGTCAGGACAAGGCAGGCTCAATCTGCGGGCTCCTGGGTGAGCTACCCAGAGGGGAGAGTTGAAATGGACTCTCCTGAAGATGAGTCCTACTGTGGCGTGTTGGCCTGGGAGACCTTGGAATGTGGAGGTGGCTCAGGGACTCTGCAGGATTCTCCAACATGAGGTGTTTGACAGGGCTCCAACAAGGAAACTTCCCATGTGGAGACGAGAGGAGTTCTGTTCCGTGCCTCAGGAAAGCCCCATACCCTGTTCTTCGAACCAAAGCCTCTGAGGAGTGACACCTGGAAACCAAAGCAAGAGTTGAGACTACGGCCTAAAGGCCTGTCCGGCTCAACCTTCTATCTCTGTTGACATCTGTGTGCATGCATTCATGGATGTAGCTGCTCAGCTTGTGTCGGAATGCCCCTGTGAGTCCAGTGAGGCTCCCAGTAGTGGGATGTCCTCGGAGGCCTTGAGGTTTCTCATATTCTGGAGGTGTGTGGCCAAATGAATGGACACAGTTTCCCAGGAGAGAGCAGGCACGGTCCTGTGGTATGGCTCCAGAGGACCCAGCCTAGAGGCTGTGTTTGCCAGGGCTGTGGGGACAGATGTCTGAAAAAGCAAACTTGGCTCAGCTAGGGGCCAATGTAATGGCAGGCCTGATCTCTAGTCCGTGAGGGGAGATCCTCTGGAAATCAAAGTAGGGCAAGTGGGAGGCAGTCACTCAGGATTTTGTCTCTGGGTGTTGCGTTTACAGTGTCCGGTCAGGGTAGGGGTTGTCTCAGAGGCCGAGGAAGAGCCTTCCTCTCGGGGGATTGTTCAAGCTCCCAAGTGTTTGTGTTCATTCTGTGGGAATGAAGAGTACTGTTTTCTGCCACAGGGGACCCCCCAGGAGAGGGACTCTAGAGCACAGCAGTGGGTTCCCTCAACTGGAATACACACCATCTAGTTAGTCCTGGGTGCCTATGGGCATGGCAAGCCACATATGCGGGCTCTTGGTCCAGTCACTGAGAGGCGTTACTTGAATAAGGTACTCACGCTGAGGGTCACAATGTGTGTTTGTGCCCAAGGCGGCCCTCACGCTTGGGCGTGGCCTCATGGGCCATGCCGTTTTCTCCTACACTGAAGGTTTGACACTGCCAGCAGCAAGGTTTCTTGCCAGGGGGAAGGAGGGGTTCTGACTTGTGCATCAGGTTCCCCCCTGTGCAGGGATTGGAGATAAGGTCTAGGTTCCGATGACTGAAAACCCAGGTTGGGAATGGATGGTGGCCTAAGGCAGTGGCGGGTCCAATGTGCTGGGTGTGCAGCCAGCTATGTCGGTGTCTGTTGGAAGGTCTGGGCTCAGGCTATTTGCGACAGAGCATCACTGTTTAAGGTAGCCTATGCAATTGGGGTGTTGCCGAGGGCCAAGCAGTTTGATCCTCATTTGGGGTTTCTGGGCAGCGCCATAGACAATGTTTTTCTCCTGGGATGCAGGCACAGTGCTTCATTGTGGCCCCAGAATTCCCAGTAGGGAGGGCTTGTGGCCCAGGAGTGTGAGGACGGAAGTCTGAAAACACAAGCTAGTGTGAGGATTGGAGCCAAGGGCAGAGCAGGCCCACTCTGCAGAGGCTGAATCAAAATCTCCTGCATCTGAAGTCAGGCTGAGGATCAGACGTTGGCTGAGGCTGGAGTATGTGTCCATGATGGCACCTTCATGAAGTGGGGGCCTCATGAGGCCAAGGAAGTTTTCCCAAGCTGAGTTTGGAGGTTGACCCAAACCACAAGGTTTCCTTCTGCGGGACATTCGAGTCCTGTTGCATGGCTCCAGGACATACCATATGGAAGGACTGGAGAGCAGGTTTCGAAGGATGGATCCCTGTACAGCATGCCTCGCATTCCCATTGGCTATTAGTGACAAGATATGTTTGATCTGCTGCCTCTGGAACACGCTACCCAGGGGGCTGAGATGAAATGGCCTCTCCTGAGGATGCGTCATAATGTGCGTTTGGGTCCATGGAGACCTTGGAATGTGCTGGTTGTTCAGTGGCCCTGCGGAACTCTCCTCCCTGAAGTGTTTGATACATCCCAGTAAGAAAGCTGCCCATGTGGTGATGAGAGAGGTTTGTTTTGGTGCCTCAGAAAAGCCCCATGTGCTGGTCTACGAAAACAGTCCTCTGAGAACGGAAACAAGGAAACCAAAGCTAACGTTCAGATTAGGGCCTGGGGGCCTGTCCATTTCAACCTTCTGTCTCTGGGGACACTGTCTGAGAGTCTAAGTGGAGATAGTTGCTCCGCTGGTGTCAGAGAGCCCCTCTTAGTCCAGGGGGGCCTACACTATTGATGGCCTCAGGGGCCTTGGAGCTTTTCCCTAACCTGTAGGGTTGTCGTCAATGGATTGGGCACACTTTCCTTGGAGAGGGCAGGCACAATCTTTCGCTGGGGCCCTAGAGGCCCTAGCCTGGAGGTGTGTGGGTCCAGGATGTGGGCACAGAAGTCTGAATACACAAACTCAGCTTATGAGTGGCGCCTAGGGTATGGCAGGCCGGAGGTACAGCCCGAGAGGGAGCTCTTGGGCCTCTGAAACAAGAGCGAGTGGGAGGCGTTCCAACAGGCTTTTGTCTCTGGATGTTGTGTCCGGGATAGCCGTGGATTTGAGGGGTGGCCTCAGGGACAGTGGACGAGTATCCCTCTCTGGGGATTTGTCCCAGCTCCCAAGATTGGGGTCATTTTGTGGGAAGGGTGGAGTCGTGTTGTCTGGCTCATGGGTCTCTCCAAGAAAGGGATTCCAGAGCAGAGCCACAGGTACGGGCGGGGCGACTGGAAAATTCAAAACGTGGTGAGGATTGGGTGCATAGGGGCTTGGCAAGCCCCATATGCGCGCTCTTTGTCCAAGCCCTGAGAGGCCTTTCTTTGACATGGGGCTCATGCTGAGGGTCACAGTGTGAATTTGTTCCCAATCAGCACTCACGTTTTGCGTGGCATCAGGGGCCATGAAGGTTTCTCCCACCCTGAAGGTGTTACTCCATGCCAAGAGCAAGCTTTACAGCCATGGGGAAGCAGGACTTCTGATTTGTGCTTGCGATACCCAGTTGTGTGGAGAATTGATATGATGTCTAGGTTCAGATATCTGTAAACCAAGGTTAGGAAGAGGTGAAGGCATAAGACCATGGCGTGTCCGAAGTGCTGGGTGTGCGGCCAGCTATCTCCTTGTCTGTCTGGACGTCTGGCTTCAGGCTGTGTCAGACAGAGCATGAGTGCCCAGAGCAGCCTATCCAGTTCGGCTACCGTCGAGGCCCGAGCAGTTTGATCCTCATCTGGGTTTTCTGGAGAGCCCCACAGGGAAACGTTTTTCTTCCGTTGGGCAGACACTGGGCTGGGTTTTGGTTCTGGAGTTCCTAGTCCGGAGGGCTTGTTTTCCAGGAGTGTGAGGAAGGAAGTCGGAAAACACAAGCTAGCGTGAGGTTTGGGACCGAGGGCACGGCAGGCCCACTCTGCAGAGGCTGAATCGAGATCTCCTGCACTGAGGTCATGTCAACTATGAGACGTGCCTCACGCTAGAGTTTTTGTCCAGCATGTCCTCTTCCTGAAGGGTGTGGGGGCTTCATGAAGCCAGGGAGGTTTGCCTACGATGGGATTTGTGAACTACTCCAAACCTCAAGATTTCCTTCTTCTCGACAGTCGAGTCCTATTGGATGGTTTCAGGAGGCCCCATACGGAAAGACTCAAGAGCAGGTGTCAAAGCATGGATGCCTGGGAACGCCACCTCATATTCCCACTGTTTAGTCAGGACAAGTCTTGCTCAATCTGCAGGCTCCTGGGTGAGCTATCTAGAGGGGATAGTTGAAATGGACTCTCCTGAAGATGAGTTCTACTGTGGCTTGGTGGCCTGGGAGACCTTGGAATGTGGAGGTGGCTCGGGGACTCTGCAGTGTTTTCCAAACTGAGGCGTTTGACACAGCTCCAACAAGGAAGCTTCCCATGTGGAGACGAGAGGAGTTCTGTTCCGTGCCTCAGGAAAGCCCCATATCCTGTTCTTTGAACCAAAGCCTCTGAGGAGTAACACCTGGAACCCAAAGCAAGAGTTGAGATTAGGGCCTAAGGGCCTGTCCGGCTCAACCTTCTATCTCTGTTGACATCTGTGTGCATGCCTTCGTGGATGTAGCTGCTCAGCTTGTGTCCGAATGCCCCTGTGTGTCCAGGGAGGCTCCCAGTAGTGGGATGACCTCGGGGGCCTTGAGGTTTCTCATATTCTGGAGGTGTGTGGCCAAAGGAATGGACACAGTTTCCCAGGAGAGAGCAGGCACAGTCCTGTGGTATGGCTCCAGAGGACCCAGCCTAGAGGCTGTGTTTGCCAGGGCTCTGGGGACTGATGTCTGAAAGACAAAACTTGGCTCAGGTAGGGGCCAAGGTAATGGCAGGCCTGATCTCCAGTCCGTGAGGGGAGATCTTCTGGATATAAAAGGAGGGCAAGTGGGAGGCAGTCGCTCAGGCTTTATTCTCTGGGTGTTGCGTTCACAGTGTCCGGTCAGGGTAGGGGTTGCCTCAGGGTCCGAGGAAGAGCCTTCCTCTCGGGGGATTGTCCAAGCTCCCAAGTGTTTGGGTTCATTCTGTGGGAAGTGAAGAGTACTGTTTTCTGCCACAAAGGACCTCCCAGGAGAGAGACTCTAGAGCACAGCAGTGGGTTCCCTCAACTGGAATACACACCATCTAGTTAGTCCTGGGTGACTATGTGCATTGCAAGGAATAAATGCAGGATATTCGTCCCGAACCTGACAGGCCTTTCTTTGTCATGGGGCTCATGCTAGGGTCACAGTGTGAATTTGTGCCCAAGCAGCACTCATGTTTGGGCGTGGCATCAGGGGCCATGAAGGGTTCCCCACGTGAAGGTGTGACTCCATGCGAAGAACAAGCATTACAGCCATGTGGAAAGCAGAGTTCTGATTGTGATTCCGATACTCAAACTCAGCTTTCTTTGGGGACATCGGTATGGCAGGCCCAATCTACAAACCATGAGAAGAACTCATGAAGATTTGAATATAGAGTGAGTCTGAGGCGCTTGCTCAGGCATTTGTCTCTGGAATTTGTATCAGCGATGTCCGTGGAATGTCGGGGATGCCTCATGGGCCATGGACGAATCGTCCTCTCTGAGGATTTGGCCCGATTCCCAATTGCTTTTCGTCAATCTGTGGGATGGGAGGTCTCCTTTCAGGTTTGTTACCTCAGGTGTCCCACCAAAAGAGGAATTCCAAAGCAAAGCCGTGGGGAAGACTGAAGGGACAACCCGAACTATGGTTAAAAATTGGGGCCTACGGGCATGGCAAGCACAATATGCTATCTCTTCATCCAGCCACTGAGTGGCCTTACTTGAGGACTGGGCTCAGCCTGAGGGTCACAATGTGTGTTTGTGAACAATGTGGCCCGCGAGCATGGGTGGGGCCTCATGGGCCACACTGGTTTCAATGACACTGAACCGTGGACAACATGCCAAACACAAGGTATCTTGCCATGGGGAAGGAGTTCTGATTTCTGCATCATCTTCAACCCTGGGCAGTGATTGGAGATAAGGTCTAGGTTCTGAAACCTGAAAACTGAGGTTGGGAAGAGATGACGACCTAAGGCCATGGCGGCTCGATGTGCTCAGTGTGCGGACAGCTGTCTGGGAGGGGCCAGGGGGTCCAGGATCAGGCTGTGTCAGAAAGGGCATTAGTGCCCTGGTCATCCTATGTATTTGGGGTACAGCCAAGTTCGGTGCAGGTTGATCCTCATTTGGGATGACTGGGTAGCCCCAGAGGACAAAGTTTTTCTTCTGGAGGGCCGGCAGAGTGCTGCATTGTAGTTCTGGATTGCCAAACTGAAGGACTTGTAGGCCAGTAGTCTGACGACAAAAGTCTGAGAACACAAGCTAGGCTTAGGTTTCTGGGTGAGGCCATGGCACGCACAATCTACAGACCTGAATCGAGATCTCGTGCATCTGAAGTCAGGGCGAGGATCAGACGATCGCTCAGGTAGGAGTTTCAGTCCCTGATGGCCTCTTCATAAATGGGGGGTCATCACGAGGCCATGGGGCTTTCCAACGATGGGAGTTGTGAGAAGCTCCAAACTGCAGAGAGTCTTCTGCAGGACAATTGAGACCTGTTGTTTGGCTCCAGGCCAATGATTCTGAGCAGGGTTCTAAGGATGGATGGCTGGGTAGCCCACCTCGCATTCCAATTGTCTCCTAGCAACAAGACAGGTTAGATCTCCTGGATCTGTGGGGAGCAACCGAGGATGCTGAGTTGAAATGGACACCCCTGGGGATGGGTCCTAACGTGCTTTTGTGTCTATGGAGACCTTGGAATGAAGCGGTGGCACTGGGGCCCTAAAGGGTTCTCCTAAACAGAGGCTTTGACACAGCTCCAACGTGCAAGTTTCCCATGTGTAGATGAGATGTTTTCTGATGGGTGAGTCAAGAAACAGCTATATGCTGCTTTTGAAATCCAGGCCTCTGAGGAGAGATGCCTGGA
This sequence comes from Mustela nivalis, assembly GCF_964662115.1. Taxonomy (NCBI): domain Eukaryota; kingdom Metazoa; phylum Chordata; class Mammalia; order Carnivora; family Mustelidae; genus Mustela; species Mustela nivalis. Next base: position 645,553 of record NW_028136298.1, on the reverse strand, counting down.
CACCAAAGCAATGGATATGATTAGTGCCTAGGGGCCTGTTCTTTTCTTTTTACCTCTGGGGACATCTGCAATGGGTCTGAGTGCAGGTAGGTGCTCAGTTGGGCTCAGATTGCCCCTGTTTTTCCTGGGAAGCCACCTCTATTGAAATGGATCAGGGACTTTGGAGGTTTATCCTATTAGAAGGGTTGTGGCCATTGGAATGGGCACACACAATTCCCTTGGAGAGGGCAAGTACAGTCCTCAGTATTGTGTCCAGGGGCCTGAGCCTGTCGGTTGTGTAGGCCAGGGCTGTTTGGTCAGTTCTCTGAAAACACAAACTCGGCTTATGTTTCGGGTCATAGGTATGGCAGGACTGATCTACAGACCATGAGGAGAACACTTCGGGATTTGAAAGAAGGGCTAGTGTGAGGCTCCTGCTCAAGTTTTTGTCTCTGGATATCATGTCACTCATGGTCGTGGAATTTCTGGGTGACTTCATGGGAAATGGACGAGTCTTACTTTTTGGTGGTTTGGCCCCGTCCAAAGAGTTTGGGGTCATTCTTTGGGCTGGAAGAAGTCTGTTTTTTTTGTTGTTGTTGTTGTTTTTTAACTTTTTTAACCTCCGGTGTCCCACCAAATGAGGGATTCCAGAGTAGAGCCCTGGGGAGGGGCGACTGGACAATCAGAAATCTGGTTAAAAATTGGGGCTTAGGGACATGTCAAGCCCATTATGACATCTAATGGTACAGCCACTGAAAGGACTTACTAGACTACAGAACTCAAGCTGAGGGTCACAATGTTTGTGTATGCCCTCGTCGCACTCAAGAATGGGCGGGGCCTCAGGATGAATGCTGGTTTCTTCTACTCTGAACGTTGGACAACGTGCCAACCACAAGGGTTCTTGCCATGGGTAAAGAGGAGTTCTGATTTCTACATCACACTCACCCCTGGGCAGTGATTGGAGATAAGGTCTCGGTTCTGAAGCCTGAAAACTGAGGTAAGGAAGAGATGATGACCTAAGGCCATGGCGGGTTTTTTGTGCTCATTGCGCGGTCAGCTTTCTGGGTGTTGGTCAGGAGGTCCGGGCTCAGGTTGTGTTCGACAGTGCATTAGTGCCCAGGTTAGACTATATAATTTGGGTAATGTTGAGTGCTGTGTAGGTTTACCCTCATTTAAGGTGCCTGGGCAGCTCATGAGGCAATAATTTTTTTTTCTAGAGGGCAGGCAGAGTGCCTCATTGTGGGTCCGGAATTGCCAAACTTGAGGGCTTCGGAACCAGGAGTATGAGGACGGAAGTCTGAGAAGACAAGCTAGACTTGGGTTTCAGGGCGAGGGCACGGCAGGTACCCCCTGCAGATCTGAACCCATATCTCATGCATCTGAAGTCAGGGCGAGGATCAGACGTTGGCTCAGGTTGGAGTTTCTGAGCATGACGGCCGCTTCATGAAGGGAGCGGAATCTCGAGGCCATTGAGGTTTTCCCACGTTGGGAGTTGTGGGATGCCCCCTTCAAGGATTCCTTCTGCGGGACAATTAAAACTTGTTGGACAGCTCCAGGACATCCCATATGGAATGACTCCAGACCACCGTTCGCGGATGGATGCCTGGGAAGCCCGCCTCGCATTCCAATTGTCTCCTAGCTACAAGACAGTTTAGATCTGATGGCTCTGCGGGAGCAACCGGGGTGGCTGAGTTGAAATGGACTTTCCTGAGGATGGGTCCTAATGTGCTTTTTGTCCATGAGGGCCTTGGAATGGGGCGGTGGCACCGGGAACCTGAAGTACTCTCCTAAGCTTTGGACATGGCTCCCATGCACAGGTTTCCTTGTGGAGAAGAGATGAGTTCTGATGGGTACCTCAGGAAAAACCCTATGCTCGTATTGGAATCAGGCTTTTGAGGACACATGCCTGTAACCCAAAGCAATGGATCCTATTATGGCCTAGGGTCCTGTCTGGTTCAATCTTCTTCTCTGGGGACAACCATCTCTGTTATGAGTATAGGTCGATTATCAGCTGGTGTCTGACAGCCCTTGTTTGTTCTGGGCGACCTACACTATTGGGATGGCCTCAGGGACTTTGGAGGTTTCTCCTAATTTGTACGATTTTGGACCATGGAATGGGCAGAATTCCCATGGATTGGTAGGCACAGTCCGAATGTGTGGCTCCAGGGGCCCAGCCTGGAGGGTGGGTGGCCCAAGACTTTGAGGACAGAAGTCTGAAAACACAAACTCAGCTTAGGTTTGGGGACGTAGGTATGGCAGGCCCGATCTACAAACCATGAGAAGAACTCTACAGGATATGAAGAACGTGCGAGTCTGAGGCGCTTGCTCAGGCTTTTGTCTCTGGATTTTGTATCAGCGATGGCCGTGGAATATCGGGGAGGCCTCATGGGCCACGGACGAATCTTCCTCTCTGAGGATTTGGCCCGATTCCCAATTGCTTTTCGTCAATCTTTGGGATGGGAGGACCCATTTCAGTTTTGTTACCTCAGGTGTCCCACCAAAAGAGGAATTCCAAAGCCAAGCCTTGGGGAAGACTGAAAAGACAACCCGAACTATGGTTAAAAATTGGGGCCTAGGGGCATGGCAAGCCCAATATGCTATCTCTTCATCCAGCCACTTAGTGGCCTTACTTGAGGACTGGGCTCAGCCTGAGCGTCACAATGTGTGTTTGTGACCAATGTGGCCAACGAGCATGGGCGGGGCCTCGTGGGCCACACTGGTTTCAACCACAATGAACGTTGGACAACATGCCAACCACAAGGTTTCTTGCCATGGGGAAGGGGTTCTGATTTCTGCATCACCTTCAACCCTGGGCAGTGATTGGAGATAAGGTCTAGGTTCTGAAACCTGAAAACTGCTGTTGGGAAGAAATGACAACCTAAGGCCATGGCGGCTCGATGTGCTCAGTGTGCGGCCAGCTGTCTGGGAGGGGCCAGGGGGTCCAGGCTCAGGCAGTGTCAGAAAGGGCATTAGTGCCCTGGTCAGCCTATGTATTTGGGGTACAGCCAAGGTCGGTGCAGGTTGATCCTCATTTGGGGTTACTGGGTAGCCCCAGAAGACAATGTTTTTCTTCTGGAGGGCCGGCAGAGTGCTGCATTGTAGTTCTGGATTGCCAAACTGGAGGGCTTGTGGGCCAGTAGTCTGACGACAAAAGTCTGAGAACACAAGCTAAGCTTAGGTTTCTGGGTGAGGCCATGGCACGCACAATCTACAGACCTGAATCGAGGTCTCGTGCATCTGAAGTCAGCGCGAGGATCAGACGATCGCTCAGGTTGGAGTTTCTGTCCCTGATGGCTCCTTCATGAATGGGGGGGGGCATCACGAGGCCATGGGTGTTTTCCCACGATGGGAGTTGTGAGAAGCTCCAAACTGCAGAGAGTCTTCTGCAGGACAATTGAGACCTGTTGTTTGGCTCCAGGCCAATGATTCTGAGCAGGTTTCTAAGTACGGATGGCTGGGTAGCCCACCTCGCATTTCAATTGTCTCCTAGCAACATGACAGGTTAGATCTCCTGGATCTGTGGGGAGCAACCGAGGCCGCTGAGTTGAAATGGACACCCCTGGGGATGGGTCCTAACGTGCTTTTGTGTCTATGGAGACCTTGGAATGAAGCGGTGGCACTGGGGCCCTAAAGGGTTCTCCTAAACAGAGGCTTTGACACAGCTCCAACGTGCAAGTTTCCCATGTGTAGATGAGATGTTTTCTGATGGGTGAGTCAAGAAACAGCTATATGCTGCTTTTGAAATCCAGGCCTCTGAGGAGAGATGCCTGGAAACCAAAGCAATGGATCTGATTAGTGCCTAGGGGCCTGTTCTTTCCTTTTTACCTCTGGGGACATCTGTCTATGGGTCTGAGTGCAGGTAGGTGCTCAGTTGGGCTCAGATTGCCCATGTTTTTCCTGGGAAGCCACCACTATTGAGATGGATCAGGGACTTTGGAGGTTTATCCTATTAGAAGGGTTGTGGCCATTGGAATGGGCACACACAATTCCCTTGGAGAGGGCAAGTACAGTCCTCAGGTTTGGCTCCAGGGGCCTGAGCCTGTAGGTTGTGTAGGCCAGGGCTGTTTGGACAGTTGTCTGAAAACACAAACTCGGCTTATGTTTCGGGTCATAGGTATGGCAGGACTGATCTACAGACCATGAGGAGAACTCTTTGGGATTTGAAGGAAGGCGAGTGTGAGACTCCTGCTCAAGTTTTTGTTTCTGGATATCGTGTCACTCATGGTCGTGGAATTTCTGTGTGACTTCATGGGAAATGGACGAGTCTTACTCTCTGGTGGTTTGGCCCCGTCCAAAGAGTTTGGGATCATTCTGTGGGCTGGAAGAAGTCCGTTTTTTTTTTTGGTTGTTGTTGTTGTTTTTTTCTTTTTTAACCTCAGGTGTCCCACCAAATGAGGGATTCCAGAGTAGAGCCCTGGGGAGGGGCGACTGGACAATCAGAAATCTGGTTAAAAATTGGGGCCTCGGGACATGTCAAGCCCATTATGACACCTAATGGTCCAGCAACTGAGAGGACTTACTAGAGGACAGGACTCATGCTGAGGGTCACAATGCGTGTGTATGCCCTCGTCGCACTCAAGGATGGGCGGGGCCTCAGGGTGAATGCTGGTTTCTCCTACACTGAACGTTGGACAACGTGCCAACCACAGGGTTCTTGCCATGGGTAAGGAGGAGTTATGATTTCTGCATCACACTCAACCTTGGGCAGTGATTGGAGATAAGGTCTCGGTTCTGAAGCCTGAAAACTGAGGTAGGGAAGAGATGATGACCTAAGGCCATGGCGGGTTTTATGTGCTCAGTGTGCGGTCAGCTTTCTGGGTGTTGGTCAGGAGGTCCGGGCTCAGGTTGTGTTCGACAGTGCATTAGTGCCCAGGTTAGACTATATAATTTGGGTAAAGTCGAGTGCTGTGTAGGTTTACCCTCATTTAAGGCGCCAGGGAAGCTCATGAGGCAATAATTTTTTTTCTAGAGGGCAGGCAGAGTGCTGAATTGTGGGACAGGAATTGCCAAACTTGAGGGCTTCGGGGCCAGGAGTGTGAGGACGGAAGTCTGAGAAGACAAGCTAGACTTGGGTTTCAGGGCGAGGGCACGGCAGGTACCCCCTGCAAATCTGAACCAATATCTCATGCATCTGAAGTCAGGGCGAGGATCAGACGTTGGCTCAGTTTGGAGTTTCTGAGCATGACGGCCGCTTCATGAAGGGAGCAGAAACTCGAGGCCATTGAGGTTTTCCCACGTTGGGAGTTGTGGGATGCCCCCTTCATGGATTCCTTCTGCGGGACAATTGAGACCTGTTGGACAGCTCCAGGGCATCCCATATGGAATGACTCCAGAGCACCGTTCCCGGATGGATGCCCGGGAAGCCAGCCTCGCATTCCAATTGTCTCCTAGCAACAAGACAGTTTAGATCTGATGGCTCTGCGGGAGCAACCGGGGTGGCTGAGTTGAAATGGACTTTCCTGAGGATGGGTCCTAATGTGTTTTTGTGTCCATGAGGGCCTTGGAATGGGGCGGTGGCACCGGGACCCTGAAGTACTCTCCTAAGCTTTGGACATGGCTCCCATGCACAGGTTTCCTTGTGGAGACGAGATGAGTTCTGATGGGTGCCTCAGGAAAACCCCTATACTCGTATTGGAATCAGGCTTTTGAGGACACATGCCCGTAACCCAAAGCAATGGATCCTATTATGGCCTAGGGTCCTGTCTGGTTCAATCTACTTCTCTGGGGACATCCATCTATGGTATGAGTGGAGGTCGATTATCAGCTTGTGTCAGACAGCCCATGTTTGTTCCGGGCGACCTACACTATTGGGATGGCCTCAGGGACTTTGGAGGTTTCTCCTAATTTGTACGATTTTGGACCATGGAATGGGCAGAATTCCCATGGATTGGTAGGCACAGTCCGAATGTGTGGCTCCAGGGGCCCAGCCTGGAGGGTGTGTGGCCCAAGACTTTGAGGACAGAAGTCTGAAAACACAAACTCAGCTTAGGTTTGGGGACGTAGGTATGGCAGGCCCGATCTACAAACCATGAGAAGAACTCTTCAGGATATGAAAAATGTGTGTGTCTGAGGCTCTTGCTCAGGCTTTTGTCTCTGGATTTTGTATCAGCGATGGCCGTGGAATGTCGGGGACGCCTCATGGACCATAGACGAATCTTCCTCTCTGAGGATTTGGCCCGATTCCCAATTGCTTTTCGTCAATCTGTGGGATGGTAGGACTCATTTCAGTTTTGTTACCTCAGGTGTCCCACCAAAAGAGGAATTCCAAAGCCAAGCCGTGGGGAAGACTGAAGGGACAACCCGAACTATGGTTAAAAATTGGGGCCTAGGGGCATGGCAAGCCCAATATGATATCTCTTCATCCAGCCACTGAGTGGCCTTACTTGAGGACTGGGCTCAGCCTGAGCGTCACAATGTATGTTTGTGACCAATGTGGCCCGCGAGCATGGGCGGGGCCTCATGGGCCACACTAGTTTCAACTACACTGAACATTGGACAACATGCCAAACACAAGGTTTCTTGCCATGGGGAAGGAGTTCTGATTTCTGCATCACCTTCAACCCTGGGCAGTGATTGGATATAAGGTCTAGGTTCTGAAACCTGAAAACTGATGTTGGGAAGAGATGACGACCTAAGGCCATGGCGGCTCGATTTGCTCAGTTTGCGGCCAGCTGTCTGGGAGGGGCCAGGGAGTCCAGGCTCAGGCTGTGTCAGAAAGGGCATTAGTACCCTGGTCAGCCTATGTATTTCGGGTACAGCCAAGTTCGGTGCAGGTTGATCCTCATTTGGGATTACTGGGTAGCACCAGAGGACAATGTTTTTCTTCTGGAGGGCCGGCAGAGTGCTGCATTGTAGTTCTGGATTGCCAAACTGGAGGGCTTGTGGGCCAGTAGTCTGATGACAAAAGTCTGAGAACACAAGCTAGGCTTAGGTTTCTGGGTGAGGCCATGGCACGCACAATCTACAGACCTGAATCGAGATCTCGTGCATCTGAAGTCAGGGCGAGGATCAGACGATCGCTCAGGTTGGAGTTTCTGTCCCTGATGGCCCCTTCATGAATGGGCGGGGGCATCACGAGGCCATGGGGGTTTTTCCACGATGGGAGTTGTGAGAAGCTCCAAACTGCAGAGAGTCTTCTTCAGGACATTTGAGACCTGTTGTTTGGCTCCAGGCCAATGATTCTGAGCAGGGTTCTAAGGATGGATGGCTGGGTAGCACACCTCGCATTCCAATTGTCTCCTAGCAACAAGACAGGTTAGATCTCCTGGATCTGTGGGGAGCAACCGAGGACGCTGAGTTGAAATGGACACCCCTGGGGATGGGTCCTAACGTGCTTTTGTGTCTATGGAGCCCTTGGAATGAAGCGGTGGCACTGGGGCCCTAAAGGGTTCTCCTAAACAGAGGCTTTGACACAGCTCCAACGTGCAAGTTTCCCATGTGTAGATGAGATGTTTTCTGATGGGTGAGTCAAGAAACAGCTATATGCTGCTTTTGAAATCCAGGCCTCTGAGGAGAGATGCCTGGAAACCAAAGCAATGGATCTGATTAGTGCCTAGGGGCCTGTTCTTTCCTTTTTACCTCTGGGGACATCTGTCTATGGGTCTGAGTGCAGGTAGGTGCTCAGTTGGGCTCCGATTGCCCTTGTTGTTCCTGGGAAGCCACCACTATTGAGATGGATCAGGGACTTTGGAGGTTTATCCTATTAGAAGGGTTGTGGCCATTGGAATGGGCACACACAATTCCCTTGGAGAGGGCAAGTACAGTCCTCAGATTTGGCTCCAGGGGCCTGAGCCTGTAGGTTGTGTAGGCCAGGGCTGTTTGGACAGTTGTCTGAAAACACAAACTCGGCTTATGTTTCGGGTCATTGGTATGGCATGACTGACCTACAGACCATGAGGAGAACACTTCGGGATTTGAAAGAAGGGCGAGTGTGAGGCTCAAGCTCAAGTTTTTGTCTCTGGATATCGTGTCACTCATGGTCGTGGAATTTCTGTGTGACTTCATGGGAAATGGATGAGTCTTACTCTCTGGTGGTTTGGCCCCGTCCAAAGAGTTTGGGGTCATTCTGTGGGCTGGAAGAAGTCCGTTTTTCTTTTTATTCTTGTTTTTTTCTTTTTTAACCTCAGGTGTCACACCAAAGGAGGGATTCCAGAGTAGAGCCCTGGGTTGGGGCGACTGGACTATCAGAAATCTGGTTAAAAATTGGGGCCTAGGGACATGTCAAGCCCATTATGACATCTAATGGTCCAGCCACTGAGAGGACTTACTAGAGGACAGGACTCATGATGAGGGTCACAATGCGTGTGTATGCCCTCGTCGCACTCAAGAATGGGCGGGGCCTCAGGGTGAATGCTGGTTTCTGCTACACTGAACGTTGGACAACGTGCCAACCACAAGGGTTCTTGCCATGGGTAAGGAGGAGTTCTGATTTCTGCATCACACTCACCCCTGGGCAGTGATTGGGATAAGGTCTCGGTTCTGAAGCCTGAAAACTGAGGTAGGAAGAGATGATGACCTAAGGCCATGGCGGGTTTTATGTGCTCAGTGTGCGGTCAGCTTTCTGGGTGTTGGTCAGGAGGTCCGGGCTCAGGTTGTGTTCGACAGTGCATTAGTGCCCAGGTTAGACTATATAATTTGGGTAAAGTCGAGTGCTGTGTAGGTTTACCCTCATTTAAGGTGCCTGGGCAGCTCATGAGGCAATAATTTTTTTTTTCTAGAGTGCAGGCAGAGTGCTGCATTGTGGGTCCGGAATTGCCAAACTTGAGGGCTTCGGGGCCAGGAGTGTGAGGACAGAAGTCTGAGAAGACAAGCTAGACTTGGGTTTCAGGGCGAGGGCACGGCAGGTACCCCCTGCATCTCAACCAATATCTCATGCATCTGAAGTCAGGGCGAGGATCAGACGTTGGCTCAGGTTGGAGATTCTGAGCATGACGGCCGCTTCATGAAGGGAGCGGAATCTCGAGGCCATTGAGGTTTTCCCACGTTGGGAGTTGTGGGATGCCCCCTTCAAGGATTCCTTCTGCGTGACAATTGAGACCTGTTGGACAGCTCCAGGACATCCCATATGGAATGACTCCAGAGCACCGTTCACGGATGGATGCCTGGGAAGCCCGCCTCGCATTCCAATTGTCTCCTAGCTACAAGACAGTTTAGATCTGATGGCTCTGCGGGAGCAACCGGGGTGGCTGAGTTGAAATGGACTTTCCTGAGGATGGGTCCTAATGTGTTTTTGTGTCCATGAGGGCCTTGGAATGGGGCGGTGGCACCGGGACCCTGAAGTACTCTCCTAAGCTTTGGACATGGCTCCCATGCACAGGTTTCCTTGTGGAGACGAGATGAGTTCTGATGGGTGCCTCAGGAAAACACCTATGCTCGTATTGGAATCAGAATTTTGAGGACACATGCCTGTGACCCAATGCAATGGATCCTATTATGGCCTAGGGTCCTGTCTGGTTCAATCTTCTTCTCTGGGGACATCCATCTATGGTATGAGTGGAGGTCGATTATCAGCTGAAGTCAGACAGCCCTTGTTTGTTCCGGGCGACCTACACTATTGGGATGGCCTCAGGGACTTTGGAGGTTTCTCCTAATTTGTACGATTTTGGACCATGGAATGGGCAGAATTCCCATGGATTGTTAGGCACAGTCCTAATGTGTGGCTCCAGGGGCCCAGCCTGGAGGGTGTGTGGCCCAAGAATTTGAGGACAGAAGTCTGAAGACACAAACTCAGCATAGGTTTGGGGACGTAGGTATGGCAGGCCCGATCTACAAACCATGAGAAGAACTCTTCAGGATATGAAGAAAGTGCGAGTCTGAGGCGCTTGCTCAGGCTTTTGTCTCTGGATTTTGTATCAGCGATGGCCGTGGAATGTCGGGGACGCCTCATGGGCCATGGACGAATCTTCCTCTCTGAGGATTTGGCCCGATTCCCAATTGCTTTTCGTCAATCTGTGGGATGGGAGGACTCATTTCAGTTTTGTCACGTCAGGTGTCCCACCAAAAGAGGAATTCCAAAGCCAAGCCGTGGGGAAGACTGAAGGGACAACCCGAACTATGGTTAAAAATTGGGGCCTAGGGGCATGGCAAGCCCAATATGCTATCTCTTCATCCAGCCACTGAGTGGCCTTACTTGAGGACTGGGCTCAGCCTGAGCGTCACAATGTATGTTTGTGACCAATGTGGCCAGCGAGCATGGGCGGGGCCTCATGGGCCACACTGGTTTCAACTACACTGAACGTTGGACAACATGCCAACCACAAGGTTTCTTGCCATGGGGAAGGGGTTCTGATTTCTGCATCACCTTCAACACTGGGCAGTGATTGGAGATAAGGTCTAGGTTCTGAAACCTGAAAACTGATGTTGGGAAGAAATGACGACCTAAGGCCATGGCGGCTCGATGTGCTCAGTGTGCGGCCAGCTGTCTGGGAGGGGCCAGGGGGTCCAGGCTCAGGCAGTGTCAGAAAGGGCATTAGTGCCCTGGTCAGCCTATGTATTTGGGGTACAGCCAAGTTCGGTGCAGGTTGATCCTCATTTGGGGTTACTGGGTAGCCCCAGAAGACAATGTTTTTCTTCTGGAGGGCCGGCAGAGTGCTGCATTGTAGTTCTGGATTGCCAAACTGGAGGGCTTGTGGGCCAGTAGTCTGACGACAAAAGTCTGAGAACACAAGCTAAGCATAGGTTTCTGGGTGAGGCCATGGCACGCACAATCTACAGACCTGAATCGAGGTCTCGTGCATCTGAAGTCAGCGCGAGGATCAGACGATCGCTCAGGTTGGAGTTTCTGTCCCTGATGGCTCCTTCATGAATGGGGGGGGGGGCATCACGAGGCCATGGGTGTTTTCCCACGATGGGAGTTGTGAGAAGCTCCAAACTGCAGAGAGTCTTCTGCAGGACAATTGAGACCTGTTGTTTGGCTCCAGGCCAATGATTCTGAGCAAGGTTCTAAGTACGGATGGCTGGGTAGCCCACCTCGCATTCCAATTGTCTCCTAGCAACATGACAGTTTAGATCTCCTGGATCTGTGGGGAGCAACCGAGGCCGCTGAGTTGAAATGGACACCCCTGGGGATGGGTCCTAACGTGCTTTTGTGTCTATGGAGACCTTGGAATGAAGCGGTGGCACTGGGGCCCTAAAGGGTTCTCCTAAACAGAGGCTTTGACACAGCTCCAACGTGCAAGTTTCCCATGTGTAGATGAGATGTTTTCAGATGGGTGAGTCAAGAAACAGCTATATGCTGCTTTTGAAATCCAGGCCTCTGAGGAGAGATGCCTGGAAACCAAAGCAATGATTCTGATTAGTGCCTAGGGGCCTGTTCTTTCCTTTTTACCTCTGGGGACATCTGTCTATGGGTCTGAGTGCAGGTAGGTGCTCAGTTGGGCTCAGATTGCCCATGTTTTTCCTGGGAAGCCACCACTATTGAGATGGATCAGGGACTTTGGAGGTTTATCCTATTAGAAGGGTTGTGGCCATTGGAATGGGCACACACAATTCCCTTGGAGAGGGCAAGTACAGTCCTCAGGTTTGGCTCCAGGGGCCTGAGCCTGTAGGTTGTGTAGGCCAGGGCTGTTTGGACAGTTGTCTGAAAACACAAACTCGGCTTATGTTTCGGGTCATAGGTATGGCAGGACTGATCTACAGACCATGAGGAGAACACTTTGGGATTTGAAGGAAGGCGAGTGTGAGGCTCCTGCTCAAGTTTTTGTTTCTGGATATCGTGTCACTCATGGTCGTGGAATTTCTGTGTGACTTCATGGGAAATGGACGAGTCTTACTCTCTGGTGGTTTGGCCCCGTCCAAAGAGTTTGGGATCATTCTGTGGGCTGGAGGAAGTCCGTTTTTTTTTTGGTTGTTGTTGTTGTTTTTTTCTTTTTTAACCTCAGGTGTCCCACCAAATGAGGGATTCCAGAGTAGAGCCCTGGGGAGGGGCGACTGGACAATCAGAAATCTGGTTAAAAATTGGGGCCTCGGGACATGTCAAGCCCATTATGACACCTAATGGTCCAGCAACAGAGAGGACTTACTAGAGGACAGGACTCATGCTGAGAGTCACAATGCGTGTGTATGCCCTCGTTGCACTCAAGGATGGGCGGGGCCTCAGGGTGAATGCTGGTTTCTCCTACACTGAACGTTGGACAACGTGCCAACCACAGGGTTCTTGCCATGGGTAAGGAGGAGTTATGATTTCTGCATCACACTCAACCTTGGGCAGTGATTGGAGATAAGGTCTCGGTTCTGAAGCCTGAAAACTGAGGTAGGGAAGAGATGATGACCTAAGGCCATGGCGGGTTTTATGTGCTCAGTGTGCGGTCAGCTTTCTGGGTGTTGGTCAGGAGGTCCGGGCTCAGGTTGTGTTCGACAGTGCATTAGTGCCCAGGTTAGACTATATAATTTGGGTAAAGTCGAGTGCTGTGTAGGTTTACCCTCATTTAAGGTGCCTGGGCAGCTCATGAGGCAATCATTTTTTTTCTAGAGGGCAGGCAGAGTGCTGCATTGTGGGTCCGGAATTGCCAAACTTGAGGGCTTCGGGGCCAGGAGTGTGAGGACGGAAGTCTGAGAAGACAAGCTAGACTTGGGTTTCAGGGCGAGGGCACGGCAGGTACCCCCTGCAGATCTGAACCAATATGTCATGCATCTGAAGTCAGGGCGAGGATCAGACGTTGGCTCAGGTTGGAGTTTCTGAGCATGACGGCCGCTTCATGAAGGGAGCAGAAACTCGAGGCCATTGAGGTTTTCCCACGTTGGGAGTTGTGGGATGCCCCCTTCATGGATTCCTTCTGCGGGACAATTGAGACCTGTTGGACAGCTCCAGGGCATCCCATATGGAATGACTCCAGAGCACCGTTCGCGGATGGATGCCCGGGAAGCCCGCCTCGCATTCCAATTGTCTCCTAGCAACAAGACAGTTTAGATCTGATGGCTCTGCGGGAGCAACCGGTGTGGCTGAGTTGAAATGGACTTTCCTGAGGATGGGTCCTAATGTGTTTTTGTGTCCATGAGGGCCTTGGAATGGGGCGGTGGCACCGGGACCCTGAAGTACTCTCCTAAGCTTTGGACATGGCTCCCATGCACAGGTTTCCTTGTGGAGACGAGATGAGTTCTGATGGGTGCCTCAGGAAAACACCTATGCTCGTATTGGAATCAGAATTTTGAGGACACATGCCTGTGACCCAAAGCAATGGATCCTATTATGGCCTAGGGTCCTGTCTGGTTCAATCTTCTTCTCTGGGGACATCCATCTATGGTATGAGTGGAGGTCGATTATCAGCTGGTGTCAGACAGCCCTTGTTTGTTCCGGGCGACCTACACTATTGGGATGGCCTCAGGGACTTTGGAGGTTTCTCCTAATTTGTACGATTTTGGACCATGGAATGGGCAGAATTCCGATGGATTGTTAGGCACAGTCCTAATGTGTGGCTCCAGGGGCCCAGCCTGGAGGGTGTGTGGCCCAAGACTTTGAGGACAGAAGTCTGAAAACACAAACTCAGCTTAGGTTTGGGGACGTAGGTATGGCAGGCCCGATCTACAAACCATGAGAAGAACTCTTCAGGATATGAAGAATGTGTGAGTCTGAGGCTCTTGCTCAGGCTTTTGTCTCTGGATTTTGTATCAGCGATGGCCGTGGAATGTCGGGGACGCCTCATGGACCATAGACGAATCTTCCTCTCTGAGGATTTGGCCCGATTCCCAATTGCTTTTCGTCAATCTGTGGGATGGTAGGACTCATTTCAGTTTTGTTACGTCAGGTGTCCCACCAAAAGAGGAATTCCAAAGCCAAGCCGTGGGGAAGACTGAAGGGACAACCCGAACTATGGATAAAAATTGGGGCCTAGGGGCATGGCAAGCCCAATATGATATCTCTTCATCCAGCCACTGAGTGGCCTTACTTGAGGACTGGGCTCAGCCTGAGCGTCACAATGTATGTTTGTGACCAATGTGGCCCGCGAGCATGGGCGGGGCCTCATGGGCCACACTGGTTTCAACTACACTGAATATTGGACAACATGCCAACCACAAGGTTTCTTGCCATGGGGAAGGAGTTCTGATTTCTGCATCACCTTCAACCCTGGGCAGTGATTGGATATAAGGTCTAGGTTCTGAAACCTGAAAACTGATGTTGGGAAGAGATGACGAACTAAGGCCATGGCGGCTCGATTTGCTCAGTTTGCGGCCAGCTGTCTGGGAGGGGCCAGGGAGTCCAGGCTCAGGCTGTGTCAGAAAGGGCATTAGTACCCTGGTCAGCCTATGTATTTGGGGTACAGCCAAGTTCGGTGCAGGTTGATCCTCATTTGGGATTACTGGGTAGCACCAGAGGACAATGTTTTTCTTCTGGAGGGCCGGCAGAGTGCTGCATTGTAGTTCTGGATTGCCAAACTGGAGGGCTTGTGGGCCAGTAGTCTGATGACAAAAGTCTGAGAACACAAGCTAGGCTTAGGTTTCTGGGTGAGGCCATGGCACGCACAATCTACAGACCTGAATCGAGATCTCGTGCATCTGAAGTCAGCGCGAGGATCAGACGATTGCTCAGGTTGGAGTTTCTGTCCCTGATGGCCCCTTCATGAATGGGCGGGGGCATCACGAGGCCATGGGGGTTTTTCCACGATGGGAGTTGTGAGAAGCTCCAAACTGCAGAGAGTCTTCTGCAGGACATTTGAGACCTGTTGTTTGGCTCCAGGCCAATGATTCTGAGCAGGGTTCTAAGGATGGATGGCTGGGTAGCCCACCTCGCATTCCAATTGTCTCCTAGCAACAAGACAGGTTAGATCTCCTGGATCTGTGGGGAGCAACCGAGGCCGCTGAGTTGAAATGGACACCCCTGGGGATGGGTCCTAACGTGCTTTTGTGTCTATGGAGCCCTTGGAATGAAGCGGTGGCACTGGGGCCCTAAAGGGTTCTCCTAAACAGAGGCTTTGACACAGCTCCAACGTGCAAGTTTCCCATGTGTAGATGAGATGTTTTCTGATGGGTGAGTCAAGAAACAGCTATATGCTGCTTTTGAAATCCAGGCCTCTGAGGAGAGATGCCTGGAAACCAAAGCAATGGATCTGATTAGTGCCTAGGGGCCTGTTCTTTCCTTTTTACCTCTGGGGACATCTGTCTATGGGTCTGAGTGCAGGTAGGTGCTCAGTTGGGCTCAGATTGCCCTTGTTGTTCCTGGGAAGCCACCACTATTGAGATGGATCAGGGACTTTGGAGGTTTATCCTATTAGAAGGGTTGTGGCCATTGGAATGGGCACACACAATTCCCTTGGAGAGGGCAAGTACAGTCCTCAGATTTGGCTCCAGGGGCCTGAGCCTGTAGGTTGTGTAGGCCAGGGCTGTTTGGACAGTTGTCTGAAAACACAAACTCGGCTTATGTTTCGGGTCATTGGTATGGCATGACTGACCTACAGACCATGAGGAGAACACTTCGGGATTTGAAAGAAGGGCGAGTGTGAGGCTCAAGCTCAAGTTTTTGTCTCTGGATATCGTGTCACTCATGGTCGTGGAATTTCTGTGTGACTTCATGGGAAATGGATGCGTCTTACTCTCTGGTGGTTTGGCCCCGTCCAAAGAGTTTGGGGTCATTCTGTGGGCTGGAAGAAGTCCGTTTTTCTTTTTATTCTTGTTTTTTTCTTTTTTAACCTCAGGTGTCCCACCAAAGGAGGGACTCCAGAGTAGAGCCCTGCGTTGGGGCGACTGGACTATCAGAAATCTGGTTAAAAATTGGGGCCTAGGGACATGTCAAGCCCATTATGACATCTAATGGTCCAGCCACTGAGAGGACTTACTAGAGGACAGGACTCATGATGAGGGTCACAATGCGTGTGTATGCCCTCGTCGCACTCAAGAATGGGCGGGGCCTCAGGGTGAATGCTGGTTTCTCCTACACTGAACGTTGGACAACGTGCCAACCACAAGGGTTCTTGCCATGGGTAAGGAGGAGTTCTGATTTCTGCATCACACTCACCCCTGGGCAGTGATTGGGATAAGGTCTCGGTTCTGAAGCCTGAAAACTGAGGTAGGAAGAGATGATGACCTAAGGCCATGGCGGGTTTTATGTGCTCAGTGTGCGGTCAGCTTTCTGGGTGTTGGTCAGGAGGTCCGGGCTCAGGTTGTGATCGACAGTGCATTAGTGCCCAGGTTAGACTATATAATTTGGGTAAAGTCGAGTGCTGTGTAGGTTTACCCTCATTTAAGGCGCCTAGGCAGCTCATGAGGCAATAATTTTTTTTCTAGAGGGCAGGCAGAGTGCTGCATTGTGGGACAGGAATTGCCAAACTTGAGGGCTTCGGGGCCAGGAGTGTGAGGACAGAAGTCTGAGAAGACAAGCTAGACTTGGGTTTCAGGGCGAGGGCACGGCAGGTACCCCCTGCAGATCTGAACCAATATCTCATGCATCTGAAGTCAGGGCGAGGATCAGACGTTGGCTCAGGTTGGAGTTTCTGAGCATGACGGCCGCTTCATGAAGGGAGCGGAATCTCGAGGCCATTGAGGTTTTCCCACGTTGGGAGTTGTGGGATGCCCCCTTCAAGGATTCCTTCTGCGTGACAATTGAGAACTGTTGGACAGCTCCAGGACATCACATATGGAATGACTCCAGAGCACCGTTCGCGGATGGATGCCTGGGAAGCCCGCCTCGCATTCCAATTGTCTCCTAGCTACAAGACAGTTTAGATCTGATGGCTCTGCGGGAGCAACCGGGGTGGCTGAGTTGAAATGGACTTTCCTGAGGATGGGTCCTAATGTGTTTTTGTGTCCATGAGGGCCTTGGAATGGGGCGGTGGCACCGGGACCCTGAAGTACTCTCCTAAGCTTTGGACATGGCTCCCATGCACAGGTTTCCTTGTGGAGACGAGATGAGTTCTGATGGGTGCCTCAGGAAAACACCTATGCTCGTATTGGAATCAGAATTTTGAGGACACATGCCTGTGACCCAAAGCAATGGAACCTATTATGGCCTAGGGTCCTGTCTGGTTCAATCTTCTTCTCTGGGGACATCCATCTATGGTATGAGTGGAGGTCGATTATCAGCTGAAGTCAGACAGCCCTTGTTTGTTCCGGGCGACCTACACTATTGGGATGGCCTCAGGGACTTTGGAGGTTTCTCCTAATTTGTACGATTTTGGACCATGGAATGGGCAGAATTCCCATGGATTGTTAGGCACAGTCCTAATGTGTGGCTCCAGGGGCCCAGCCTGTAGGGTGTGTGGCCCAAGAATTTGAGGACAGAAGTCTGAAGACACAAACTCAGCATAGGTTTGGGGACGTAGGTATGGCAGGCCCGATCTACAAACCATGAGAAGAACTCTCAGGATATGAAGAAAGTGCGAGTCTGAGGCGCTTGCTCAGGCTTTTGTCTCTGGATTTTGTATCAGCGATGGCCGTGGAATGTCGGGGACGCCTCATGGGCCATGGACGAATCTTCCTCTCTAAGGATTTGGCCCGATTCCCAATTGCTTTTCGTCAATCTGTGGGATGGGAGGACTCATTTCAGTTTTGTTACGTCAGGTGTCCCACCAAAAGAGGAATTCCAAAGCCAAGCCGTGGGGAAGACTGAAGGGACAACCCGAACTATGGTTAAAAATTGGGGCCTAGGGGCATGGCAAGCCCAATATGCTATCTCTTCATCCAGCCACTGAGTGGCCTTACTTGAGGACTGGGCTCAGCCTGAGCGTCACAATGTATGTTTGTGACCAATGTGGCCCGCGAGCATGGGCGGGGCCTCATGGGCCACACTGGTTTCAACTACACTGAACGTTGGACAACATGCCAACCACAAGGTTTCTTGCCATGGGGAAGGGGTTCTGATTTCTGCATCACCTTCAACCCTGGGCAGTGATTGGAGCTAAGGTCTAGGTTCTGAAACCTGAAAACTGATGTTGGGAAGAAATGACGACCTAAGGCCATGGCGGCTCGATGTGCTCAGTGTGCGGCCAGCTGTCTGGGAGGGGCCAGGGGGTCCAGGCTCAGGCAGTGTCAGAAAGGGCATTAGTGCCCTGGTCAGCCTATGTATTTGGGGTACAGCCAAGGTCGGTGCAGGTTGATCCTCATTTGGGGTTACTGGGTAGCCCCAGAAGACAATGTTTTTCTTCTGGAGGGCCGGCAGAGTGCTGCATTGTAGTTCTGGATTGCCAAACTGGAGGGCTTGTGGGCCAGTAGTCTGACGACAAAAGTCTGAGAACACAAGCTAAGCTTAGGTTTCTGGGTGAGGCCATGGCACGCACAATCTACAGACCTGAATCGAGGTCTCGTGCATCTGAAGTCAGCGCGAGAATCAGACGATCGCTCAGGTTGGAGTTTCTGTCCCTGATGGCTCCTTCATGAATGGGGGGGGGGCATCACGAGGCCATGGGTGTTTTCCCACGATGGGAGTTGTGAGAAGCTCCAAACTGCAGAGAGTCTTCTGCAGGACAATTGAGACCTGTTGTTTGGCTCCAGGCCAATGATTCTGAGCAGGGTTCTAAGTACGGATGGCTGGGTAGCCCACCTCGCATTCCAATTGTCTCCTAGCTACATGACAGGTTAGATCTCCTGGATCTGTGGGGAGCAACCGAGGCCGCTGAGTTGAAATGGACACCCCTGGGGATGGGTCCTAACGTGCTTTTGTGTCTATGGAGACCTTGGAATGAAGCGGTGGCACTGGGGCCCTAAAGGGTTCTCCTAAACAGAGGCTTTGACACAGCTCCAACGTGCAAGTTTCCCATGTGTAGATGAGATGTTTTCTGATGGGTGAGTCAAGAAACAGCTATATGCTGCTTTTGAAATCCAGGCCTCTGAGGAGAGATGCCTGGAAACCAAAGCAATGGATCTGATTAGTGCCTAGGGGCCTGTTCTTTCCTTTTTGCCTCTGGGGACATCTGTCTTGGGTCTGAGTGCAGGTAGGTGCTCAGTTGGGCTCAGATTGCCCCTGTTTTTCCTGGGAAGCCACCACTATTGAGATGGATCAGGGACTTTGGAGGTTTATCCTATTAGAAGGGTTGTGGCCATTGGAATGGGCACACACAATTCCCTTGGAGAGGGCAAGTACAGTCCTCAGGTTTGGCTCCAGGGGCCTGAGCCTGTCGGTTGTGTAGGCCAGGGCTGTTTGGTCAGTTCTCTGAAAACACAAACTCGGCTTATGTTTCGGGTCATAGGTATGGCAGGACTGATCTACAGACCATGAGGAGAACTCTTTGGGATTTGAAGGAAGGGCGAGTGTAAGGCTCCTGCTCAAGTTTTTGTTTCTGGATATCGTGTCACTCATGGTCGTGGAATTTCTGTGTGACTTCATGGGAAAGGGACGAGTCTTACTCTCTGGTGGTTTGGCCCCGTCCAAAGAGTTTGGGGTCATTCTGTGGGCTGGAAGAAGTCCGTTTTTTTTTTGGTTGTTGTTGTTGTTTTTTTCTTTTTTATCCTCAGGTGTCCCACCAAATGAGGGATTCCAGAGTAGAGCCCTGGGGAGGGGCGACTGGACAATCAGAAATCTGGTTAAAAATTGGGGCCTAGGGACATGTCAAGCCCATTATGACACCTAATGGTCCAGCAACTGAGAGGACTTACTAGAGGACAGGACTCATGCTGAGGGTCACAATGCGTGTGTATGCCCTCGTCGCACTCAAGAATGGGCGGGGCCTCAGGGTGAATGCTGGTTTCTCCTACACTGAACGTTGGACAACGTGCCAACCACAGGGTTCTTGCCATGGGTAAGGAGGAGTTCTGATTTCTGCATCACACTCACCCCTGGGCAGTGATTGGGATAAGGTCTCGGTTCTGAAGCCTGAAAACTGAGGTAGGAAGAGATGATGACCTAAGGCCATGGCGGGTTTTATGTGCTCAGTGTGCGGTCAGCTTTCTGGGTGTTGGTCAGGAGGTCCGGGCTCAGGTTGTGTTCGACAGTGCATTAGTGCCCAGGTTAGACTATATAATTTGGGTAAAGTCGAGTGCTGTGTAGGTTTACCCTCATTTAAGGTGCCTGGGCAGCTCATGAGGCAATAATTTTTTTTTTCTAGAGTGCAGGCAGAGTGCTGCATTGTGGGTCCGGAATTGCCAAACTTGAGGGCTTCGGGGCCAGGAGTGTGAGGACAGAAGTCTGAGAAGACAGGCTAGACTTGGGTTTCAGGGCGAGGGCACGGCAGGTACCCCCTGCAGATCTGAACCAATATCTCATGCATCTGAAGTCAGGGCGAGGATCAGACGTTGGCTCAGGTTGGAGTTTCTGAGCATGACGGCCGCTTCATGAAGGGAGCGGAATCTCGAGGCCATTGAGGTTTTCCCACGTTGGGAGTTGTGGGATGCCCCCTTCAAGGATTCCTTCTGCGTGACAATTGAAACCTGTTGGACAGCTCCAGGACATCCCATATGGAATGACTCCAGAGCACCATTCGCGGATGGATGCCTGGGAAGCCCGCCTCGCATTCCAATTGTCTCCTAGCTACAAGACAGTTTAGATCTGATGGCTCTGCGGGAGCAACCGGGGTGGCTGAGTTGAAATGGACTTTCCTGAGGATGGGTCCTAATGTGTTTTTGTGTCCATGAGGGCCTTGGAATGGGGCGGTGGCACCGGGACCCTGAAGTACTCTCCTAAGCTTTGGACATGGCTCCCATGCACAGGTTTCCTTGTGGAGACGAGATGAGTTCCGATAGGTGCCTCAGGAAAACACCTATGCTCGTATTGGAATCAGAATTTTGAGGACACATGCCTGTGCCCCAAAGCAATGGATCCTATTATGGCCTAGGGTCCTGTCTGGTTCAATCTTCTTCTCTGGGGACATCCATCTATGGTATGAGTGGAGGTCGATTATCAGCTGAAGTCAGACAGCCCTTGTTTGTTCCGGGCGACCTACACTATTGGGATGGCCTCAGGGACTTTGGAGGTTTCTCCTAATTTGTACGATTTTGGACCATGGAATGGGCAGAATTCCCATGGATTGTTAGGCACAGTCCTAATGTGTGGCTCCAGGGGCCCAGCCTGGAGGGTGTGTGGCCCAAGAATTTGAGGACAGAAGTCTGAAGACACAAACTCAGCATAGGTTTGGGGACGTAGGTATGGCAGGCCCGATCTACAAACCATGAGAAGAACTCTTCAGGATATGAAGAAAGTGCGAGTCTGAGGCGCTTGCTCAGGCTTTTGTCTCTGGATTTTGTATCAGCGATGGCCGTGGAATGTCGGGGACGCCTCATGGGCCATGGACGAATCTTCCTCTCTGAGGATTTGGCCCGATTCCCAATTGCTTTTCGTCAATCTGTGGGATGGGAGGACTCATTTCAGTTTTGTTACGTCAGGTGTCCCACCAAAAGAGGAATTCCAAAGCCAAGCCGTGGGGAAGACTGAAGGGACAACCCGAACTATGGTTAAAAATTGGGGCCTAGGGGCATGGCAAGCCCAATATGCTATCTCTTCATCCAGCCACTGAGTGGCCTTACTTGAGGACTGGGCTCAGCCTGAGCGTCACAATGTGTGTTTGTGACCAATGTGGCCCGCGAGCATGGGCGGGGCCTCATGGGCCACACTGGTTTCAACTACACTGAACGTTGGACAACATGCCAACCACAAGGTTTCTTGCCATGGGGAAGGGGTTCTGATTTCTGCATCACCTTCAACCCTGGGCAGTGATTGGAGATAAGGTCTAGGTTCTGAAACCTGAAAACTGATGTTGGGAAGAAATGATGACCTAAGGCCATGGCGGCTCGATGTGCTCAGTGTGCGGCCAGCTGTCTGGGAGGGGCCAGGGGGTCCAGGCTCAGGCAGTGTCAGAAAGGGCATTAGTGCCCTGGTCAGCCTATGTATTTGGGGTACAGCCAAGGTCGGTGCAGGTTGATGCTCATTTGGGGTTACTGGGTAGCCCCAGAAGACAATGTTTTTCTTCTGGAGGGCCGGCAGAGTGCTGCATTGTAGTTCTGGATTGCCAAACTGGAGGGCTTGTGGGCCAGTAGTCTGACGACAAAAGTCTGAGAACACAAGCTAAGCTTAGGTTTCTGGGTTAGGCCATGGCACGCACAATCTACAGACCTGAATCGAGGTCTCGTGCATCTGAAGTCAGCGCGAGGATCAGACGATCGCTCAGGTTGGAGTTTCTGTCCCTGATGGCTCCTTTATGAATGGGGGGGGGGCATCACGAGGCCATGGGTGTTTTCCCACGATGGGAGTTGTGAGAAGCTCCAAACTGCAGAGAGTCTTCTGCAGGACAATTGAGACCTGTTGTTTGGCTCCAGGCCAATGATTCTGAGCAGGGTTCTAAGTACGGATGGCTGGGTAGCCCACCTCGCATTCCAATTGTCTCCTAGCAACATGACAGGTTAGATCTCCTGGATCTGTGGGGAGCAACCGAGGCCGCTGAGTTGAAATGGACACCCCTGGGGATGGGTCCTAACGTGCTTTTGTGTCTATGGAGACCTTGGAATGAAGCGGTGGCACTGGGGCCCTAAAGGGTTCTCCTAAACAGAGGCTTTGACACAGCTCCAACGTGCAAGTTTCCCATGTGTAGATGAGATGTTTTCTGATGGGTGAGTCAAGAAACAGCTATATGCTGCTTTTGAAATCCAGGCCTCTGAGGAGAGATGCCTGGAAACCAAAGCAATGGATCTGATTAGTGCCTAGGGGCCTGTTCTTTCCTTTTTACCTATGGGGACATCTGTCTATGGGTCTGAGTGCAGGTAGGTGCTCAGTTGGGCTCAGATTGCCCCTGTTTTTCCTGGGAAGCCACCACTATTGAGATGGATCAGGGACTTTGGAGGTTTATCCTATTAGAAGGGTTGTGGCCATTGGAATGGGCACACACAATTCCCTTGGAGAGGGCAAGTACAGTCCTCAGGTTTGGCTCCAGGGGCCTGAGCCTGTCGGTTGTGTAGGCCAGGGCTGTTTGGTCAGTTCTCTGAAAACACAAACTCGGCTTATGTTTCGGGTCATAGGTATGGCAGGACTGATCTACAGACCATGAGGAGAACTCTTTGGGATTTGAAGGAAGGGCGAGTGTGAGGCTCCTGCTCAAGTTTTTGTTTCTGGATATCGTGTCACTCATGGTCGTGGAATTTCTGTGTGACTTCATGGGAAATGGACGAGTCTTACTCTCTGGTGGTTTGGCCCCGTCCAAAGAGTTTGGGGTCATTCTGTGGGCTGGAAGAAGTCCGTTTTCTTTTTTTTTTTTATTCTTGTTTTTTTCTTTTTTATCCTCAGGTGTCCCACCAAATGAGGGATTCAAGAGTAGAGCCCTGGGGAGGGGCGACTGGACAATCAGAAATCTGGTTAAAAATTGGGGCCTCGGGACATGTCAAGCCCATTATGACACCTAATGGTCCAGCAAAAGAGAGGACTTACTAGAGGACAGGACTCATGCTGAGGGTCACAATGCGTGTGTATGCCCTCGTCGCACTCAAGAATGGGCGGGGCCTCAGGGTGAATGCTGGTTTCTCCTACACTGAACGTTGGACAACGTGCCAACCACAGGGTTCTTGCCATGGGTAAGGAGGAGTTATGATTTCTGCATCACACTCAACCTTGGGCAGTGATTGGAGATAAGGTCTCGGTTCTGAAGCCTGAAAACTGAGGTAGGGAAGAGATGATGACCTAAGGCCATGGCGGGTTTTATGTGCTCAGTGTGCGGTCAGCTTTCTGGGTGTTGGTCAGGAGGTCGGGCTCAGGTTGTGTTCGACAGTGCATTAGTGCCCAGGTTAGACTATATAATTTGGGTAAAGTCGAGTGCTGTGTAGGTTTACCCTCATTTAAGGTGCCTGGGCAGCTCATGAGGCAATCATTTTTTTTCTAGAGGGCAGGCAGAGTGCTGCATTGTGGGACCGGAATTGCCAAACTTGAGGGCTTCGGGGCCAGGAGTGTGAGGACGGAAGTCTGAGAAGACAAGCAAGACTTGGGTTTCAGGGCGAGGGCACGGCAGGTACCCCCTGCAGATCTGAACCAATATCTCATGCATCTGAAGTCAGGGCGAGGATCAGACGTTGGCTCAGGTTGGAGTTTCTGAGCATGACGGCCGCTTCATGAAGGGAGCGGAAACTCGAGACCATTGAGGTTTTCCCACGTTGGGAGTTGTGGGATGCCCCCTTCATGGATTCCTTCTGCGGGACAATTGAGAACTGTTGGACAGCTCCAGGGCATCCCATATGGAATGACTCCAGAGCACCGTTCGCGGATGGATGCCGGGGAAGCCCGCCTCGCATTCCAATTGTCTCCTAGCTACAAGACAGTTTAGATCTGATGGCTCTGCGGGAGCAACTGGGGTGGCTGAGTTGAAATGGACTTTCCTGAGGATGGGTCCTAATGTGTTTTTGTGTCCATGAGGGCCTTGGAATGGGGCGGTGGCACCGGGACTCTGAAGTACTCTCCTAAGCTTTGGACATGGCTCCCATGCACAGGTTTCCTTGTGGAGACGAGATGAGTTCTGATGGGTGCCTCAGGAAAACACCTATGCTCGTATTGGAATCAGGCTTTTGAGGACACATGCCCGTAACCCAAAGCAATGGATCCTATTATGGCCTAGGGTCCTGTCTGGTTCAATCTTCTTCTCTGGGGACATCCATCTATGGTATGAGTGGAGGTCGATTATCAGCTTGTGTCAGACAGCCCATGTTTGTTCCGGGCGACCTACACTATTGGGATGGCCTCAGGGACTTTGGAGGTTTCTCCTAATTTGTACGATTTTGGACCATGGAATGGGCAGAATTCCCATGGATTGTTAGGCACAGTCCTAATGTGTGGCTCCAGGGGCCCAGCCTGGAGGGTGTGTGGCCCAAGAATTTGAGGACAGAAGTCTGAAGACACAAACTCAGCATAGGTTTGGGGACGTAGGTATGGCACGCCCGATCTACAAACCATGAGAAGAACTCTTCAGGATATGAAGAAAGTGCGAGTCTGAGGCGCTTGCTCAGGCTTTTGTCTCTGGATTTTGTATCAGCGATGGCCGTGGAATGTCGGGGACGCCTCATGGGCCATGGACGAATCTTCCTCTCTGAGGATTTGGCCCGATTCCCAATTGCTTTTCGTCAATCTGTGGGATGGGAGGACTCATTTCAGTTTTGTTACGTCAGGTGTCCCACCAAAAGAGGAATTCCAAAGCCAAGCCGTGGGGAAGACTGAAGGGACAACCCGAACTATGGTTAAAAATTGGGGCCTAGGGGCATGGCAAGCCCAATATGCTATCTCTTCATCCAGCCACTGAGTGGCCTTACTTGAGGACTGGGCTCAGCCTGAGCGTCACAATGTATGTTTGTGACCAATGTGGCCTGCGAGCATGGGCGGGGCCTCATGGGCCACACTGGTTTCAACTACACTGAACGTTGGACAACATGCCAACCACAAGGTTTTTTGCCATGGGGAAGGGGTTCTGATTTCTGCATCACCTTCAACCCTGGGCAGTAATTGGAGATAAGGTCTAGGTTCTGAAACCTGAAAACTGATGTTGGGAAGAAATAACGACCTAAGGCCATGGCGGCTCGATGTGCTCAGTGTGCGGCCAGCTGTCTGGGAGGGGCCAGGGGGTCCAGGCTCAGGCAGTGTCAGAAAGGGCATTAGTGCCCTGGTCAGCCTATGTATTTAGGGTACAGCCAAGGTCGGTGCAGGTTGATCCTCATTTGGGGTTACTGGGTAGCCCCAGAAGACAATGTTTTTCTTCTGGAGGGCCGGCAGAGTGCTGCATTGTAGTTCTGGATTGCCAAACTGGAGGGCTTGTGGGCCAGTAGTCTGACGACAAAAGTCTGAGAACACAAGCTAAGCTTAGGTTTCTGGGTGAGGCCATGGCACGCACAATCTACAGACCTGAATCGAGGTCTCGTGCATCTGAAGTCAGCGCGAGGATCAGACGATCGCTCAGGTTGGAGTTTCTGTCCCTGATGGCTCCTTCATGAATGGGGGGGGGGCATCACGAGGCCATCGGTGTTTTCCCACGATGGGAGTTGTGAGAAGCTCCAAACTGCAGAGAGTCTTCTGCAGGACAATTGAGACCTGTTGTTTGGCTCCAGGCCAATGATTCTGAGCAGGGTTCTAAGTACGGATGGCTGGGTAGCCCACCTTGCATTCCAATTGTCTCCTAGCAACATGACAGGTTAGATCTCCTGGATCTGTGGGGAGCAACCGAGGCCGCTGAGTTGAAATGGACACCCCTGGGGATGGGTCCTAACGTGCTTTTGTGTCTATGGAGACCTTGGAATGAAGCGGTGGCACTGGGGCCCTAAAGGGTTCTCCTAAACAGAGGCTTTGACACAGCTCCAACGTGCAAGTTTCCCATGTGTAGATGAGATGTTTTCTGATGGGTGAGTCAAGAAACAGCTATATGCTGCTTTTGAAATCCAGGCCTCTGAGGAGAGATACCTGGAAACCAAAGCAATGGATCTGATTAGTGCCTAGGGGCCTGTTCTTTCCTTTTTACCTCTGGGGACATCTGTCTATGGATCTGAGTGGAGGTAGGTGTTCAGTTGGGCTCAGATTGCCCCTGTTTTTCCTGGGAAGCCACCACTATTGAGATGGATCAGGGACTTTGGAGGTTTATCCTATTAGAAGGGTTGTGGCCATTGGAATGGGCACACACAATTCCCTTGGAGAGGGCAAGTACAGTCCTCAGGTTTGGCTCCAGGGGCCTGAGCCTGTAGGTTGTGTAGGCCAGGGCTGTTTGGACAGTTGTCTGAAAACACAAACTCGGCTTATGTTTCGGGTCATAGGTATGGCAGGACTGATCTACAGACCATGAGGAGAACTCTTTGGGATTTGAAGGAAGGGCGAGTGTGAGGCTCCTGCTCAAGTTTTTGTTTCTGGATATCGTGTCACTCATGGTCGTGCAATTTCTGTGTGACTTCATGGGAAATGGACGAGTCTTACTCTCTGGTGGTTTGGCCCCATCCAAAGAGTTTGGGGTCATTCTGTGGGCTGGAAGAAGTACGTTTTTTTTTGGTTGTTGTTGTTGTTTTTTTCTTTTTTAACCTCAGGTGTCCCACCAAATGAGGGATTCCAGAGTAGAGCCCTGGGGAGGGGCGACTGGACAATCAGAAATCTGGTTAAAAATTGGGGCCTCGGGACATGTCAAGCCCATTATGACACCTAATGGTCCAGCAACTGAGAGGACTTACTAGAGGACAGGACTCATGCTGAGGGTCACAATGCGTGTGTATGCCCTCGTCGCACTCAAGAATGGGCGGGGCCTCAGGGTGAATGCTGGTTTCTCCTACACTGAACGTTGGACAACGTGCCAACCACAGGGTTCTTGCCATGGGTAAGGAGGAGTTATGATTTCTGCATCACACTCAACCTTGGGCAGTGATTGGAGATAAGGTCTCGGTTCTGAAGCCTGAAAACTGAGGTAGGGAAGAGATGATGACCTAAGGCCATGGCGGGTTTTATGTGCTCAGTGTGCGGTCAGCTTTCTGGGTGTTGGTCAGGAGGTCCGGGCTCAGGTTGTATTCGACAGTGCATTAGTGCCCAGGTTAGACTATATAATTTGGGTAAAGTCGAGTGCTGTGTAGGTTTACCCTCATTTAAGGTGCCTGGGCAGCTCATGAGGCAATCATTTTTTTTCTAGAGGGCAGGCAGAGTGCTGCATTGTGGGACCGGAATTGCCAAACTTGAGGGCTTCGGGGCCAGGAGTGTGAGGACGGAAGTCTGAGAAGACAAGCTAGACTTGGGTTTCAGGGCGAGGGCACGGCAGTTACCCCCTGCAAATCTGAACCAATATCTCATGCATCTGAAGTCAGGGCGAGGATCAGACGTTGGCTCAGGTTGGAGTTTCTGAGCATGACGGCCGCTTCATGAAGGGAGCGGAAACTCGAGGCCATTGAGGTTTTCCCACGTTGGGAGTTGTGGGATGCCCCCTTCATGGATTCCTTCTGCGGGACAATTGAGACCTGTTGGACAGCTCCAGGGCATCCCATATGGAATGACTCCAGAGCACTGTTCGCGGATGGATGCCCGGGAAGCCCGCCTCGCATTCCAATTGTCTCCTAGCAACAAGACAGTTTAGATCTGATGGCTCTGCGGGAGCAACCGGGGTGGCTGAGTTGAAATGGACTTTCCTGAGGATGGGTCCTAATGTGTTTTTGTGTCCATGAGGGCCTTGGAATGGGGCGGTGGCACCGGGACCATGAAGTACTCTCCTAAGCTTTGGACATGGCTCCCATGCACAGGTTTCCTTGTGGAGACGAGATGAGTTCTGATGGGTGCCTCAGGAAAACCCCTATGCTCGTATTGGAATCAGGCTTTTGAGGACACATGCCAGTAACCCAAAACAATGGATCCTATTAAGGCCTAGGGTCCTGGCTGGTTCAATCTTCTTCTCTGGGGACATCCATCTATGGTATGAGTGGAGGTCGATTATCAGCTTGTGTCAGACAGCACATATTTGTTCCGGGCTACCTACACTATTGGGATGGCCTCAGGGAATTTGGAGATTTCTCCTAATTTGTACGATTTTGGACCATGGAATGGGCAGAATTCCCATGGATTGTTAGGCACAGTCCTAATGTGTGGCTCCAGGGGCCCAGCCTGGAGGGTGTGTGTCCCAAGACTTTGAGGACAGAAGTCTGAAAACACAAACTCAGCTTAGGTTTGGGGACGTAGGTATGGCAGGCCCGATCTACAAACCATGAGAAGAACTCTTCAGGATATGAAGAATGTGTGAGTCTGAGGCTCTTGCTCAGGCTTTTGTCTCTGGATTTTGTATCAGCGATGGCCGTGGAATGTCGGGGACGCCTCATGGACCATAGACGAATCTTCCCCTCTGAGGATTTGGCCCGATTCCCAATTGCTTTTCGTCAATCTGTGGGATGGTAGGACTCATTTCAGTTTTGTTACATCAGGTGTACCACCAAAAGAGGAATTCCAAAGCCAAGCCGTTGGGAAGACTGAAGGGACAACCCGAACTATGGTTAAAAATTGGGGCCTAGGGACATGGCAAGCCCAATATGATATCTCTTCATCCAGCCACTGAGTGGCCTTACTTGAGGACTGGTCTCAGCCTGAGCGTCACAATGTGTGTTTGTGACCAATGTGGCCCGCGATCATAGGCGGGGCCTCATGGGCCACACTGGTTTCAACAACACTGAACGTTGGACAACATGCCAACCACAAGTTTTCTTGCCATGGGGAAGGAGTTCTGATTTCTTCATCACCTTCAACCCTGGGCAGTGATTGGATATAAGGTCTAGGTTCTGAAACCTGAAAACTGATGTTGGGAAGAGATGACGACCTAAGGCCATGGCGGCTCGATTTGCTCAGTGTGCGGCCAGCTGTCTGGGAGGGGCCAGGGAGTCCAGGCTCAGGCTGTGTCAGAAAGGGCATTAGTACCCTGGTCAGCCTATGTATTTGGGGTACAGCCAAGGTCGGTGCAGGTTGATCCTCATTTGGGATTACTGGGTAGCACCAGAGGACAATGTTTTTCTTCTGGAGGGCCGGCAGAGTGCTGCATTGTAGTTCTGGATTGCCAAACTGGAGGGCTTGTGGGCCAGTATTCTGACGACAAAAGTCTGAGAACACAAGCTAGGCTTAGGTTTCTGGGTGAGGCCATGGCACGCACAATCTACAGACCTGAATTGAGATCTCGTGCATCTGAAGTCAGGGCGAGGATCAGACGATCGCTCAGGTTGGAGTTTCTGTCCCTGATGGCCCCTTCATGAATGGGCGGGGGCATCACGAGGCCATGGGGGTTTTCCCACGATGGGAGTTGTGAGAAGCTCCAAACTGCAGAGAGTCTTCTGCAGGACATTTGAGACCTGTTGTTTGGCTCCAGGCCAATGATTCTGAGCAGGGTTCTAAGGATGGATGGCTGGGTAGCCCACCTCGCATTCCAATTGTCTCCTAGCAACAAGACAGGTTAGATCTCCTGGATCTGTGGGGAGCAACCGAGGCCGCTGAGTTGAAATGGACACCCCTGGGGATGGGTCCTAACGTGCTTTTGTGTCTATGGAGACCTTGGAATGAAGCGGTGGCACTGGGGCCCTAAAGGGTTCTCCTAAACAGAGGCTTTGACACAGCTCCAACGTGCAAGTTTCCCATGTGAAGATGAGATGTTTTCTGATGGGTGAGTCAAGAAACAGCTATATGCTGCTTTTGAAATCCAGGCCTCTGAGGAGAGATGCCTGGAAACCAAAGCAATGGATTTGATTAGTGCCTAGGGGCCTGTTCTTTCTTTCATACCTCTGGGGACAACTGTCTATGGGTCTGAGTGCAGGTAGATGCTCAGTTGGGCTCAGATTGCCCCTGTTTTTCCTGGGAAGCCACCACTATTGAGATGGATCAGGGACTTTGGAGGTTTATCCTATTAGAAGGGTTGTGGCCATTGGAATGGGCACACACAATTCCCTTGGAGAGGGCAAGTACAGTCCTCAGGTTTGGCTCCAGGGGCCTGAGCCTGTAGGTTGTGTAGGCCAGGGCTGTTTGGACAGTTGTCTGAAAACACAAACTCGGCTTATGTTTCGGGTCATAGGTATGGCAGGACTGATCTACAGACCATGAGGAGAACTCTTCGGGATTTGAAAGAAGGGCGAGTGTGAGGCTCCTGCTCAAGTTTTTGTCTCTGGATATCGTGTCACTCATGGTCGTGCAATTTCTGGGTGTTTCATGGGAAATGGACGAGTCTTACTCTCTGGTGGTTTGGCCCCGTCCAAAGAGTTTGGGGTCATTCTGTGGGCTGGAAGAAGTCCGGTTTTTTTTTTATTCTTGTTTTTTTCTTTTTTATCCTCAGGTGTCCCACCAAATGAGGGATTCCAGAGTAGAGCCCTGGGGAGGGGCGACTGGACCATCAGAAATTTGGTTAAAAATTGGGGCCTAGGGACATGTCAAGCCCATTATGACATCTAATGGTCCAAAAACTGAGAGGACTTACTAGAGGACAGGACTCATGCTGAGGGTCACAATGTGTGTGTATGCCCACGTCGCACTCAAGAATGGGCGGGGCCTCAGGGTGAATGCTGGTTTCTCCTACACTGAACGTTGGACAACGTGCCAACCACAGGGTTCTTGCCATGGGTAAGGAGTAGTTCTGATTTCTGCATCACACTCACCCCTGGGCAGTGATTGGAGATAAGGTCTCGGTTCTGAAACCTGAAAACTGAGGTAGGGAAGAGATGATGACCTAAGGCCATGGCGGGTTTTATGGCTCAGGGTGCGGTCAGCTTTCTGGGTGTTGGTCAGGAGGTCCGGGCTCAGGTTGTGTTCGACAGTGCATTAGTGCCCAGGTTAGACTATATAATTTGGGTAAAGTCGAGTGCTGTGTAGGTTTACCCTCATTTAAGGTGCCTGGGCAGCTCATGAGGCAATCATTTTTTTTCTAGAGGGCAGGCAGAGTGCTGCATTGTGGGTCCGGAATTGCCAAACTTGAGGGCTTCGGGACCAGGAGTGTGAGGACGGAAGTCTGAGAAGACAAGCTAGACTTGGGTTTCAGGGCGAGGGCACGGCAGGTACCCCCTGCAGATCTGAACCAATATCTCATGCATCTGAAGTCAGGGCGAGGATCAGACGTTGGCTCAGGTTGGAGTTTCTGAGCATGACGGCCGCTTCATGAAGGGAGCGGAATCTCGAGGCCATTGAGGTTTTCCCACGTTGGGAGTTGTGGGATGCCCCCTTCAAGGATTCCTTCTGCGTGACAATTGAGACCTGTTGGACAGCTCCAGGACATCCCATATGGAATGACTCCAGAGCACCGTTCGCGGATGGATGCATGGGAAGCCCGCCTCCATTCCAATTGTCTCCTAGCTACAAGACAGTTTAGATCTCATGGCACTGCGGGAGCAACCGGGGTGGCTGAGTTGAAATGGACTTTCCTGAGGATGGGTCCTAATGTGTTTTTGTGTCCATGAGGGCCTTGGAATGGGGCGGTGGCACCGGGACCCTGAAGTACTCTCCTAAGCTTTGGACATGGCTCCCATGCACGAGTTTCCTTGTGGAGACGAGATGAGTTCTGATGGGTGCCTCAGGAAAACACCTATGCTCGTATTGGAATCAGAATTTTGAGGACACATGCCCGTGACGCAAAGCAATGGATCCTATTATGGCCTAGGGTCCTGTCTGGTTCAATCTTCTTCTCTGGGGACATCCATCTATGGTATGAGTGGAGATCGATTATCAGCTGAAGTCAGACAGCCATTGTTTGTTCCGGGCGACCTACACTATTGGGATGGCCTCAGGGACTTTGGAGGTTTCTCCTAATTTGTACGATTTTGGACCATGGAATGGGCAGAATCCCCATGGATTGTTAGGCACAGTCCTAATGTGTGGCTCCAGGGGCCCAGCCTGGATGGTGTGTGGGCCAAGAATTTGAGGACAGAAGTCTGAAGACACAAACTCAGCTTAGGTTTGGGGACGTAGGTATGGCAGGCCCGATCTACAAACCATGAGAAGAACTCTTCAGGATATGAAGAAAGTGCGAGTCTGAGGCGCTTGCTCAGGCTTTTGTCTCTGGATTTTGTATCAGCGATGGCCGTGGAATGTCGGGGACGCCTCATGGGCCATGGACGAATCTTCCTCTCTGAGGATTTGGCCCGATTCCCAATTGCTTTTCGTCAATCTGTGGGATGGGAGGACTCATTTCAGTTTTGTTACGTCAGGTGTCCCACCAAAAGAGGAATTCCAAAGCCAAGCCGTGGGGAAGACTGAAGGGACAACCCGAACTATGGTTAAAAATTGGGGCCTAGGGGCATGGCAAGCCCAATATGCTATCTCTTCATCCAGCCACTGAGTGGCCTTACTTGAGGACTGGGCTCAGCCTGAGCGTCACAATGTATGTTTGTGACCAATGTGGCCCGCGAGCATGGGCAGGGCCTCATGGGCCACACTGGTTTCAACTACACTGAACGTTGGACAACATGCCAACCACAAGGTTTCTTGCCATGGGGAAGGGGTTCTGATTTCTCCATCACCTTCAACCCTGGGCAGTGATTGGAGATAATGTCTAGGTTCTGAAACCTGAAAACTGATGTTGGGAAGAAATGACGACCTAAGGCCATGGCGACTCGATGTGCTCAGTGTGCGGCCAGCTGTCTGGGAGGGGCCAGGGGGTCCAGGCTCAGGCAGTGTCAGAAAGGGCATTAGTGCCCTGGTCAGCCTATGTATTTGGGGTACAGCCAAGGTCGGTGCAGGTTGATGCTCATTTGGGGTTACTGGGTAGCCCCAGAAGACAATGTTTTTCTTCTGGAGGGCCGGCAGAGTGCTGCATTGTAGTTCTGGATTGCCAAACTGGAGGGCTTGTGGGCCAGTAGTCTGACGACAAAAGTCTGAGAACACAAGCTAAGCTTAGGTTTCTGGGTGAGGCCATGGCACGCACAATCTACAGACCTGAATCGAGGTCTCGTGCATCTGAAGTCAGCGCGAGGATCAGACGATCGCTCAGGTTGGAGTTTCTGTCCCTCATGGCTCCTTCATGAATGGGGGGGGGGGCATCACGAGGCCATGGGTGTTTTCCCACGATGGGAGTTGTGAGAAGCTCCAAACTGCAGAGAGTCTTCTGCAGGACAATTGAGACCTGTTGTTTGGCTCCAGGCCAATGATTCTGAGCAGGGTTCTAAGTACGGATGGCTGGGTAGCCCACCTCGCATTCCAATTGTCTCCTAGCAACATGACAGGTTAGATCTCCTGGATCTGTGGGGAGCAACCGAGGCCGCTGAGTTGAAATGGACACCCCTGGGGATGGGTCCTAACGTGCTTGTGTGTCTATGGAGACCTTGGAATGAAGCGGTGGCACTGGGGCCCTAAAGGGTTCTCCTAAACAGAGGCTTTGACACAGCTCCAACGTGCAAGTTTCCCATGTGTAGATGAGATGTTTTCTGATGGGTGAGTCAAGAAACAGCTATATGCTGCTTTTGAAATCCAGGCCTCTGAGGAGAGATGCCTGGAAACCAAAGCAATGGATCTGATTAGTGCCTAGGGGCCTGTTCTTTCCTTTTTACCTATGGGGACATCTGTCTATGGGTCTGAGTGCAGGTAGGTGCTCAGTTGGGCTCAGATTGCCCCTGTTTTTCCTGGGAAGCCACCACTATTGAGATGGATCAGGGACTTTGGAGGTTTATCCTATTAGAAGGGTTGTGGCCATTGGAATGGGCACACACAATTCCCTTGGAGAGGGCAAGTACAGTCCTCAGGTTTGGCTCCAGGGGCCTGAGCCTGTAGGTTGTGTAGGCCAGGGCTGTTTGGACAGTTGTCTGAAAACACAAACTCGGCTTATGTTTCGGGTCATAGGTATGGCAGGACTGATCTACAGACCATGAGGAGAACTTTTCGGGATTTGAAAGAAGGGCGAGTGTGAGGCTCCTGCTCAAGTTTTTGTCTCTGGATATCGTGTCACTCATGGTCGTGGAATTTCTGGGTGTCTTCATGGGAAATGGACGAGTCTTACTCTCTGGTGGTTTGGCCCCGTCCAAAGAGTTTGGGGTCATTCTGTGGGCTGGAAGAAGTCCGTTTTTTTTTTTTATTCTTGTTTTTTTCTTTTTTATCCTCAGGTGTCCCACCAAATGAGGGATTCAAGAGTAGAGCCCTGGGGAGGGGCGACTGGACCATCAGAAATTTGGTTAAAAATTGGGGCCTAGGGACATGTCAAGCCCATTATGACATCTAATGGTCCAGCAACTGAGAGGACTTACTAGAGGACAGGACTCATGCTGAGGGTCACAATGTGTGTGTGTGCCCACGTCGCACTCAAGAATGGGCGGGGCCTCAGGGTGAATGCTGGTTTCTCCTACACTGAACGTTGGACAACGTGCCAACCACAGGGTTCTTGCCATGGGTAAGGAGGAGTTCTGATTTCTGCATCACACTCACCCCTGGGCAGTGATTGGAGATAAGGTCTCGGTTCTGAAGCCTGAAAACTGAGGTAGGGAAGAGATGATGACCTAAGGCCATGGCGGGTTTTATGTGCTCAGTGTGCGGTCAGCTTTCTGGGTGTTGGTCAGGAGGTCCGGGCTCAGGTTGTGTTCGACAGTGCATTAGTGCCCAGGTTAGACTATATAATTTGGGTAAAGTCGAGTGCTGTGTAGGTTTACCCTCATTTAAGGTGCCTGGGCAGCTCATGAGGCAATCATTTTTTTTCTAGAGGGCAGGCAGAGTGCTGCATTGTGGGTCCGGAATTGCCAAACTTGAGGGCTTCGGGGCCAGGAGTGTGAGGACGGAAGTCTGAGAAGACAAGCTAGACTTGGGTTTCAGGGCGAGGGCACGGCAGGTACCCCCTGCAGATCTGAACCAATATCTCATGCATCTGAAGTCAGGGCGAGGATCAGACTTTGGCTCAGGTTGGAGTTTCTGAGCATGACGGCCGCTTCATGAAGGGAGCGGAATCTCGAGGCCATTGAGGTTTTCCCACGTTGGGAGTTGTGGGATGCCCCCTTCAAGGATTCCTTCTGCGTGACAATTGAGACCTGTTGGACAGCTCCAGGACATCCCATATGGAATGACTCCAGAGCACCGTTCGCGGATGGATGCCTGGGAAGCCCGCCTCGCATACCAATTGTCTCCTAGTTACAAGACAGTTTAGATCTCATGGCTCTGCGGGAGCAACCGGGGTGGCTGAGTTGAAATGGACTTTCCTGAGGATGGGTCCTAATGTGTTTTTGTGTCCATGAGGGCCTTGGAATGGGGCGGTGGCACCGGGACCCTGAAGTACTCTCCTAAGCTTTGGACATGGCTCCCATGCACAGGTTTCCTTGTGGAGACGAGATGAGTTCTGATGCGTGCCTCAGGAAAACACCTATGCTCGTATTGGAATCAGAATTTTGAGGACACATGCCTGTGACCCAAAGCAATGGATCCTATTATGGCCTAGGGTCCTGTCTGGTTCTATCTTCTTCTCTGGGGACATCCATCTATGGTATGAGTGGAGGTCGATTATCAGCTGAAGTCAGACAGCCCTTGTTTGTTCCGGGCGACCTACACTATTGGGATGGCCTCAGGGACTTTGGAGGTTTCTCCTAATTTGTACGATTTTGGACCATGGAATGGGCAGAATTCCCATGGATTGTTAGGCACAGTCCTAATGTGTGGCTCCAGGGGCCCAGCCTGGGGGGTGCGTGGCCCAAGAATTTGAGGACAGAAGTCTGAAGACACAAACTCAGCTTAGGTTTGGGGACGTAGGTATGGCAGGTCCGATCTACAAACCATGAGAAGAACTCTTCAGGATATGAAGAAAATGCGAGTCTGAGGCGCTTGCTCAGGCTTTTGTCTCTGGATTTTGTATCAGCGATGGCCGTGGAATGTCGGGGACGCCTCATGGGCCATGGACGAATCTTCCTCTCTGAGGATTTGGCCCGATTCCCAATTGCTTTTCGTCAATCTGTGGGATGGGAGGACTTATTTCAGTTTTGTTACGTCAGGTGTCCCACCAAAAGAGGAATTCCAAAGCCAAGCCGTGGGGAAGGCTGAAGGGACAACCCGAACTATGGTTAAAAATTGGGGCCTAGGGGCATGGCAAGCCCAATATGCTATCTCTTCATCCAGCCACTGAGTGGCCTTACTTGAGGACTGGGCTCAGCCTGAGCGTCACAATGTATGTTTGTGACCAATGTGGCCCGCGAGCATGGGCGGGGCCTCATGGGCCACACTGGTTTCAACTACACTGAACGTTGGACAACATGCCAACCACAAGGTATCTTGCCATGGGGAAGGGGTTCTGATTTCTGCATCACCTTCAACCCTGGGCAGTGATTGGAGATAAGGTCTAGGTTCTGAAACCTGAAAACTGATGTTGGGAAGAGATGACGACCTAAGGCCATGGCGGCTCGATGTGCTCAGTGTGCGGCCAGCTGTCTGGGAGGGGCCAGGGGGTCCAGGCTCAGGCAGTGTCAGAAAGGGCATTAGTACCCTGGTCAGCCTATGTATTTGGGGTACTGCCAAGGTCGGTGTAGGTTGATGCTCATTTGGGGTTACTGGGTAGCCCCAGATGACAATGTTTTTCTTCTGGAGGGCCGGCAGAGTGCTGCATTGTAGTTCTGGATTGCCAAACTGGAGGGCTTGTGGGCCAGTAGTCTGACGACAAAAGTCTGAGAACAAAAGCTAAGCTTAGGTTTCTGGGTGAGGCCATGGCACGCACAATCTACAGACCTGAATCGAGGTCTCATGCATCTGAAGTCAGCGCGAGGATCAGACGATCGCTCAGGTTGGAGTTTCTGTCCCTGATGGCTCCTTCATGAATGGGGGGGGGGGCATCACGAGTCCATGGGTGTTTTCCCACGATGGGAGTTGTGAGAAGCTCCAAACTGCAGAGAGTCTTCTGCAGGACAATTGAGACCTGTTGTTTGGCTCCAGGCCAATGATTCTGAGCAGGGTTCTAAGTACGGATGGCTGGGTAGCCCACCTCGCATTCCAATTGTCTCCTAGCAACATGACAGGTTAGATCTCCTGGATCTGTGGGGAGCAACCGAGGCCGCTGAGTTGAAATGGACACCCCTGGGGATGGGTCCTAACGTGCTTTTGTGTCTATGGAGACCTTGGAATGAAGCGGTGGCACTGGGGCCCTAAAGGGTTCTCCTAAACAGAGGCTTTGACACAGCTCCAACGTACAAGTTTCCCATGTGTAGATGAGATGTTTTCTGATGGGTGAGTCAAGAAACAGCTATATGCTGCTTTTGAAATCCAGGCCTCTGAGGAGAGATGCCTGGAAACCAAAGCAATGGATCTGATTAGTGCCTAGGGGCCTGTTCTTTCCTTTTTACCTATGGGGACATCTGTCTATGGGTCTGAGTGCAGGTAGGTGCTCAGTTGGGCTCAGATTGCCCCTGTTTTTCCTGGGAAGCCACCACTATTGAGATGGATCAGGGACTTTGGAGGTTTATCCTATTAGAAGGGTTGTGGCCATTGGAATGGGCACACACAATTCCCTTGGAGAGGGCAAGTACAGTCCTCAGGTTTGGCTCCAGGGGCCTGAGCCTGTAGGTTGTGTAGGCCAGGGCTGTTTGGACAGTTGTCTGAAAACACAAACTCGGCTTATGTTTCGGGTCATAGGTATGGCAGGACTGATCTACAGACCATGAGGAGAACTCTTCGGGATTTGAAAGAAGGGCGAGTGTGAGGCTCCTGCTCAAGTTTTTGTCTCTGGATATCGTGTCACTCATGGTCGTGGAATTTCTGGGTGTCTTCATGGGAAATGGACGAGTCTTACTCTCTGGTGGTTTGGCCCCGTCCAAAGAGTTTGGGGTCATTCTGTGGGCTGGAAGAAGTCCGTTTTCTTTTTTTTTTTCTTGTTTTTTTCTTTTTTATCCTCAGGTGTCCCACCAAATGAGGGATTCAAGAGTAGAGCCCTGGGGAGGGGCGAGTGGACCATCAGAAATTTGGTTAAAAATTGGGGCCTAGGGACATGTCAAGCCCATTATGACATCTAATGGTCCAGCAACTGAGAGGACTTACTAGAGGACAGGACTCATGCTGAGGGTCACAATGTGTGTGTATGCCCACGTCGCACTCAAGAATGGGCGGGGCCTCAGGGTGAATGCTGGTTTCTCCTACACTGAACGTTGGACAACATGCCAACCACAGGGTTCTTGCCATGGGTAAGGAGTAGTTCTGATTTCTGCATCACACTCACCCCTGGGCAGTGATTGGAGATAAGGTCTCGGTTCTGAAGCCTGAAAACTGAGGTAGGGAAGAGATGATGACCTAAGGCCATGGCGGGTTTTATGTGCTCAGTGTGCGGTCAGCTTTCTGGGTGTTGGTCAGGAGGTCCGGGCTCAGGTTGTGTTCGACAGTGCATTAGTGCCCAGGTTAGACTATATAATTTGGGTAAAGTCGAGTGCTGTGTAGGTTTACCCTCATTTAAGGTGCCTGGGCAGCTCATGAGGCAATCATTTTTTTTCTAGAGGGCAGGCAGAGTGCTGCATTGTGGGTCCGGAATTGCCAAACTTGAGGGCTTCGGGGCCAGGAGTGTGAGGACGGAAGTCTGAGAAGACAAGCTAGACTTGGGTTTCAGGGCGAGGGCACGGCAGGTACCCCCTGCAGATCTGAACCAATATCTCATGCATCTGAAGTCAGGGCGAGGATCAGACTTTGGCTCAGGTTGGAGTTTCTGAGCATGACGGCCGCTTCATGAAGGGAGCGGAATCTCGAGGCCATTGAGGTTTTCCCACGTTGGGAGTTGTGGGATGCCCCCTTCAAGGATTCCTTCTGCGTGACAATTGAGACCTGTTGGACAGCTCCAGGACATCCCATATGGAATGACTCCAGAGCACCGTTCGCGGATGGATGCCTGGGAAGCCCGCCTCGCATACCAATTGTCTCCTAGTTACAAGACAGTTTAGATCTCATGGCTCTGCGGGATCAACCGGGGTGGCTGAGTTGAAATGGACTTTCCTGAGGATGGGTCCTAATGTGTTTTTGTGTCCATGAGGGCCTTGGAATGGGGCGGTGGCACCGGGACCCTGAAGTACTCTCCTAAGCTTTGGACATGGCTCCCATGCACAGGTTTCCTTGTGGAGACGAGATGAGTTCTGATGCGTGCCTCAGGAAAACACCTATGCTCGTATTGGAATCAGAATTTTGAGGACACATGCCTGTGACCCAAAGGAATGGATCCTATTATGGCCTAGGGTCCTGTCTGGTTCTATCTTTTTCTCTGGGGACATCCATCTATGGTATGAGTGGAGGTCGATTATCAGCTGAAGTCAGACAGCCCTTGTTTGTTCCGGGCGACCTACACTATTGGGATGGCCTCAGGGACTTTGGAGGTTTCTCCTAATTTGTACGATTTTGGACCATGGAATGGGCAGAATTCCCATGGATTGTTAGGCACAGTCCTAATGTGTGGCTCCAGGGGCCCAGCCTGGGGGGTGCGTGGCCCAAGAATTTGAGGACAGAAGTCTGAAGACACAAACTCAGCTTAGGTTTGGGGACGTAGGTATGGCAGGCCCGATCTACAAACCATGAGAAGAACTCTTCAGGATATGAAGAAAATGCGAGTCTGAGGCGCTTGCTCAGGCTTTTGTCTCTGGATTTTGTATCAGCGATGGCCGTGGAATGTCGGGGACGCCTCATGGGCCATGGACGAATCTTCCTCTCTGAGGATTTGGCCCGATTCCCAATTGCTTTTCGTCAATCTGTGGGATGGGAGGACTCATTTCAGTTTTGTTACGTCAGGTGTCCCACCAAAAGAGGAATTCCAAAGCCAAGCCGTGGGGAAGGCTGAAGGGACAACCCGAACTATGGTTAAAAATTGGGGCCTAGGGGCATGGCAAGCCCAATATGCTATCTCTTCATCCAGCCACTGAGTGGCCTTACTTGAGGACTGGGCTCAGCCTGAGCGTCACAATGTATGTTTGTGACCAATGTGGCCCGCGAGCATGGGCGGGGCCTCATGGGCCACACTGGTTTCAACTACACTGAACGTTGGACAACATGCCAACCACAAGGTATCTTGCCATGGGGAAGGGGTTCTGATTTCTGCATCACCTTCAACCCTGGGCAGTGATTGGAGATAAGGTCTAGGTTCTGAAACCTGAAAACTGATGTTGGGAAGAGATGACGACCTAAGGCCATGGCGGCTCGATGTGCTCAGTGTGCGGCCAGCTGTCTGGGAGGGGCCAGGGGGTCCAGGCTCAGGCAGTGTCAGAAAGGGCATTAGTGCCCTGGTCAGCCTATGTATTTGGGGTACAGCCAAGGTCGGTGTAGGTTGATGCTCATTTGGGGTTACTGGGTAGCCCCAGATGACAATGTTTTTCTTCTGGAGGGCCGGCAGAGTGCTGCATTGTAGTTCTGGATTGCCAAACTGGAGGGCTTGTGGGCCAGTAGTCTGACGACAAAAGTCTGAGAACAAAAGCTAAGCTTAGGTTTCTGGGTGAGGCCATGGCACGCACAATCTACAGACCTGAATCGAGGTCTCATGCATCTGAAGTCAGCGCGAGGATCAGACGATCGCTCAGGTTGGAGTTTCTGTCCCTGATGGCTCCTTCATGAATGGGGGGGGGGCATCACGAGGCCATGGGTGTTTTCCCACGATGGGAGTTGTGAGAAGCTCCAAACTGCAGAGAGTCTTCTGCAGGACAATTGAGACCTGTTGTTTGGCTCCAGGCCAATGATTCTGAGCAGGGTTCTAAGTACGGATGGCTGGGTAGCCCACCTCGCATTCCAATTGTCTCCTAGCAACATGACAGGTTAGATCTCCTGGATCTGTGGGGAGCAACCGAGGCCGCTGAGTTGAAATGGACACCCCTGGGGATGGGTCCTAACGTGCTTTTGTGTCTATGGAG
The DNA here is from genome assembly GCF_964662115.1 of Mustela nivalis. Lineage (NCBI taxonomy): Eukaryota > Metazoa > Chordata > Mammalia > Carnivora > Mustelidae > Mustela > Mustela nivalis. Next base: position 604,474 of record NW_028136298.1, on the reverse strand, counting down.
ACCTTGGAATGAAGCGGTGGCACTGGGGCCCTAAAGGGTTCTCCTAAACAGAGGCTTTGACACAGCTCCAACGTGCAAGTTTCCCATGTGTAGATGAGATGTTTTCTGATGGGTGAGTCAAGAAACAGCTATATGCTGCTTTTGAAATCCAGGCCTCTGAGGAGAGATGCCTGGAAACCAAAGCAATGGATCTGATTAGTGCCTAGGGGCCTGTTCTTTCCTTTTTACCTATGGGGACATCTGTCTATGGGTCTGAGTGCAGGTAGGTGCTCAGTTGGGCTCAGATTGCCCCTGTTTTTCCTGGGAAGCCACCACTATTGAGATGGATCAGGGACTTTGGAGGTTTATCCTATTAGAAGGGTTGTGGCCATTGGAATGGGCACACACAATTCCCTTGGAGAGGGCAAGTACAGTCCTCAGGTTTGGCTCCAGGGGCCTGAGCCTGTAGGTTGTGTAGGCCAGGGCTGTTTGGACAGTTGTCTGAAAACACAAACTCGGCTTATGTTTCGGGTCATAGGTATGGCAGGACTGATCTACAGACCATGAGGAGAACTCTTCGGGATTTGAAAGAAGGGCGAGTGTGAGGCTCCTGCTCAAGTTTTTGTCTCTGGATATCGTGTCACTCATGGTCGTGGAATTTCTGGGTGTCTTCATGGGAAATGGACGAGTCTTACTCTCTGGTGGTTTGGCCCCGTCCAAAGAGTTTGGGGTCATTCTGTGGGCTGGAAGAAGTCCGTTTTCTTTTTTTTTTTCTTGTTTTTTTCTTTTTTATCCTCAGGTGTCCCACCAAATGAGGGATTCAAGAGTAGAGCCCTGGGGAGGGGCGAGTGGACCATCAGAAATTTGGTTAAAAATTGGGGCCTAGGGACATGTCAAGCCCATTATGACATCTAATGGTCCAGCAACTGAGAGGACTTACTAGAGGACAGGACTCATGCTGAGGGTCACAATGTGTGTGTATGCCCACGTCGCACTCAAGAATGGGCGGGGCCTCAGGGTGAATGCTGGTTTCTCCTACACTGAACGTTGGACAACATGCCAACCACAGGGTTCTTGCCATGGGTAAGGAGTAGTTCTGATTTCTGCATCACACTCACCCCTGGGCAGTGATTGGAGATAAGGTCTCGGTTCTGAAGCCTGAAAACTGAGGTAGGGAAGAGATGATGACCTAAGGCCATGGCGGGTTTTATGTGCTCAGTGTGCGGTCAGCTTTCTGGGTGTTGGTCAGGAGGTCCGGGCTCAGGTTGTGTTCGACAGTGCATTAGTGCCCAGGTTAGACTATATAATTTGGGTAAAGTCGAGTGCTGTGTAGGTTTACCCTCATTTAAGGTGCCTGGGCAGCTCATGAGGCAATCATTTTTTTTCTAGAGGGCAGGCAGAGTGCTGCATTGTGGGTCCGGAATTGCCAAACTTGAGGGCTTCGGGGCCAGGAGTGTGAGGACGGAAGTCTGAGAAGACAAGCTAGACTTGGGTTTCAGGGCGAGGGCACGGCAGGTACCCCCTGCAGATCTGAACCAATATCTCATGCATCTGAAGTCAGGGCGAGGATCAGACGTTGGCTCAGGTTGGAGTTTCTGAGCATGACGGCCGCTTCATGAAGGGAGCGGAATCTCGAGGCCATTGAGGTTTTCCCACGTTGGGAGTTGTGGGATGCCCCCTTCAAGGATTCCTTCTGCGTGACAATTGAGACCTGTTGGACAGCTCCAGGACATCCCATATGGAATGACTCCAGAGCACCGTTCGCGGATGGATGCCTGGGAAGCCCGCCTCGCATTCCAATTGTCTCCTAGCTACAAGACAGTTTAGATCTCATGGCTCTGCGGGAGCAACCGGGGTGGCTGAGTTGAAATGGACTTTCCTGAGGATGGGTCCTAATGTGTTTTTGTGTCCATGAGGGCCTTGTAATGGGGCGGTGGCACCGGGACCCTGAAGTACTCTCCTAAGCTTTGGACATGGCTCCCATGCACAGGTTTCCTTGTGGAGACGAGATGAGTTCTGATGGGTGCCTCAGGAAAACACCTATGCTCGTATTGGAATCAGAATTTTGAGGACACATGCCTGTGACCCAAAGCAATGGATCCTATTATGGCCTAGGGTCCTGTCTGGTTCAATCTTCTTCTCTGGGGACATCCATCTATGGTATGAGTGGAGGTCGATTATCAGCTGAAGTCAGACAGCCCTTGTTTGTTCCGGGCGACCTACACTATTGGGATGGCCTCAGGGACTTTGGAGGTTTCTCCTAATTTGTACGATTTTGGACCATGGAATGGGCAGAATTCCCATGGATTGTTAGGCACAGTCCTAATGTGTGGCTCCAGGGGCCCAGCCTGGAGGGTGTGTGGCCCAAGAATTTGAGGACAGAAGTCTGAAGACACAAACTCAGCATAGGTTTGGGGACGTAGGTATGGCAGGCCCGATCTACAAACCATGAGAAGAACTCTTCAGGATATGAAGAAAGTGCGAGTCTGAGGCGCTTGCTCAGGCTTTTGTCTCTGGATTTTGTATCAGCGATGGCCGTGGAATGTCGGGGACGCCTCATGGGCCATGGACGAATCTTCCTCTCTGAGGATTTGGCCCGATTCCCAATTGCTTTTCGTCAATCTGTGGGATGGGAGGACTCATTTCAGTTTTGTTACCTCAGGTGTCCCACCAAAAGAGGAATTCCAAAGCCAAGCCGTGGGGAAGACTGAAGGGACAACCCGAACTATGGTTAAAAATTGGGGCCTAGGGGCATGGCAAGCCCAATATGCTATCTCTTTATCCAGCCACTGAGTGGCCTTACTTGAGGACTGGGCTCAGCCTGAGCGTCACAATGTATGTTTGTGACCAATGTGGCCCGCGAGCATGGGCGGGGCCTCATGGGCCACACTGGTTTCAACTACACTGAACGTTGGACAACATGCCAACCACAAGGTTTCTTGCCATGGGGAAGGGGTTCTGATTTCTGCATCACCTTCAACCCTGGGCAGTGATTGGAGATAAGGTCTAGGTTCTGAAACCTGAAAACTGGTGTTGGGAAGAGATGACGACCTAAGGCCATGGCGGCTCGATGTGCTCAGTGTGCGGCCAGCTGTCTGGGAGGGGCCAGGGGGTCCAGGCTCAGGCAGTGTCAGAAAGGGCATTAGTGCCCTGGTCAGCCTATGTATTTGGGGTACAGCCAAGGTCGGTGTAGGTTGATCCTCATTTGGGGTTACTGGGTAGCCCCAGAAGACAATGTTTTTCTTCTGGAGGGCCGGCAGAGTGCTGCATTGTAGTTCTGGATTGCCAAACTGGAGGGCTTGTGGGCCAGTAGTCTGACGACAAAAGTCTGAGAACACAAGCTAAGCTTAGGTTTCTGGGTGAGGCCATGGCACGCACAATCTACAGACCTGAATCGAGGTCTCGTGCATCTGAAGTCAGCGCGAGGATCAGACGATCGCTCAGGTTGGAGTTTCTGTCCCTGATGGCTCCTTCATGAATGGGGGGGGGGCATCACGAGGCCATGGGTGTTTTCCCACGATGGGAGTTGTGAGAAGCTCCAAACTGCACAGAGTCTTCTGCAGGACAATTGAGACCTGTTGTTTGGCTCCAGGCCAATGATTCTGAGCAGGGTTCTAAGTACGGATGGCTGGGTAGCCCACCTCGCATTCCAATTGTCTCCTAGCAACATGACAGGTTAGATCTCCTGGATCTGTGGGGAGCAACCGAGGCCGCTGAGTTGAAATGGACACCCCTGGGGATGGGTCCTAACGTGCTTTTGTGTCTATGGAGACCTTGGAATGAAGCGGTGGCACTGGGGCCCTAAAGGGTTCTCCTAAACAGAGGCTTTGACACAGCTCCAACGTGCAAGTTTCCCATGTGTAGATGAGATGTTTTCTGATGGGTGAGTCAAGAAACAGCTATATGCTGCTTTTGAAATCCAGGCCTCTGAGGAGAGATGCCTGGAAACCAAAGCAATGGATCTGATTAGTGCCTAGGGGCCTGTTCTTTCCTTTTTACCTATGGGGACATCTGTCTATGGGTCTGAGTGCAGGTAGGTGCTCAGTTGGGCTCAGATTGCCCCTGTTTTTCCTGGGAAGCCACCACTATTGAGATGGATCAGGGACTTTGGAGGTTTATCCTATTAGAAGGGTTGTGGCCATTGGAATGGGCACACACAATTCCCTTGGAGAGGGCAAGTACAGTCCTCAGGTTTGGCTCCAGGGGCCTGAGCCTGTAGGTTGTGTAGGCCAGGGCTGTTTGGACAGTTGTCTGAAAACACAAACTCGGCTTATGTTTCGGGTCATAGGTATGGCAGGACTGATCTACAGACCATGAGGAGAACTCTTCGGGATTTGAAAGAAGGGCGAGTGTGAGGCTCCTGCTCAAGTTTTTGTCTCTGGATATCGTGTCACTCATGGTCGTGGAATTTCTGGGTGTCTTCATGGGAAATGGACGAGTCTTACTCTCTGGTGGTTTGGCCCCGTCCAAAGAGTTTGGGGTCATTCTGTGGGCT